>NC_044996.1:115568046-115696893 GCF_008728515.1 Papio anubis
AAAAAAAAAAAAAAAAAAAAAAAATAAAAAATAAAAAAAATAAAAATAAAAATAAAAATAAAAATATATTCTAAGCCCATATAATAAGTTGAAATTAAAATAGCACATGTGGCTGGGCACAGTGGCTCACACCTGTAATCCCAGCACTTTGGGAGGCCGAGGTAGGTGGATTACTTGAGGTTAGGAGTTTGAGACCAGTCTGACCAACATTGTGAAACCTCTTGTCTACTAAAAATACACACACAAAAAAAATTAGCCAGGCATGGTGGCAGGCACCTGTAATCCCAGCTACTTAAGAGGCTGAGGCAGGAGAATTGCTTGAATGGGAGAGGTGCAGGTTGCAGTGAGTCAAGATCACGCCATTGCACTCTAGTCTGGGCGACAGAGGAAAACTCTGTCTCAAAAAAAAAAAAAAAAAAAAAGAGAAGAAGAAGAAGAAGAAGAAGAAGAAGACAAAAAAAACAGCACATGAGCTGTTGCACTCCATGCAACTATAGGCATTTATTGAGCATCTATTTTGTAATCAACATTATACTGGGGACGAGAGTTTATTTTTTTTTTTGAGACGGAGTCTTGCTCTGTCACCCAGGCTGGAGTGCAGTGGCCAGATCTCAGCTCACTGCAAGCTCCGCCTCCCGGGTTCACGCCATTCTCCTGCCTCAGCCTCCCGAGTAGCTGGGACTACAGGCGCCCGCCACCTCGCCCGGCTAGTTTTTTTGTATTTTTTAGTAGAGACGGGGTTTCACCGTGTTAGCCAGGATGGTCTCGATCTCCTGACCTCGTGATCCGCCCGTCTCGGCCTCCCAAAGTGCTGGGATTACAGGCTTGAGCCACCGCGCCCGGCCGGGGACGAGAGTTTATAATTTCACTCAGTATTAATATGTACTTGTGAGCATCTTGCTCTCAATTACACAAAATGAGAACAGACAAAAAGGCTATCATTGAATTTTCCAGTACCATTCCTGTGCACAGCTTTTTAGGCAAAGTGTTTTTGCCTATTCTAGAGCACTTATCTTTTAGACAATATACAACGCATATCACCAGGTAAGGCAAATTGACTATTTCTCCGAAGTTATTATTTCCCTAGGAAATTGCTACGAAGAACATAAACATGAAATCATTGCCTCTTCTCCACTTGTTTGTTTGTCTTTGATTCCTGTATTCCTATTTTGCTTTTCATGGAATTTTCACAGAGTGCAGTAGAGATGCCACAGACCAGTTTACTAATGCTGCTTGGTTTCCTATGACATAGGTCTTTTTTGTTCTGAGAAGTTAAAAATAATCACACAGCATTTTCTCAAGTGCTTTTGAATAATGCTGGATGCATGAAATCCTTTGAAAACAAGGACTCAAACAAGTATTGGAGTGGGGAGCAGGCGCAGTGTTTTAAGTGACTTCAGGCAATCTCATCTTGCACAACTATTATGCTCTTTTCTGATAAGTATCTATAATTGCCACTGGTTAGAAGTGGCAGAGGGTTAACTGCTCCCTCGAGGAATTTTGCTTCTAGATTGTAATATGAGCAAATTTCACAGCAAATTTTTTCTTTAGACATTTACGAACAAGCAAGCTCAAAACAGTTGACTCTATGAAGTCACACATTTCTTTAAAGGGGTCCAAATGTCATTTTACATGAAAATTTCATTTGAGGTAAACATGATAAGATTAGAGAAATAATTCAGCTAATTAGGCTATCAGGAGCCAGGCAATCAAGAAATTTCCAGAAACGATAATCAAATGTACAGTACCATGTCTCACATTAAAGGGCGAAGCCTTACTAGATTTGTATATCCTCTTCATACAAGAGTAGGGAATGTCTCTACAATATTTTGGCCAGTACACACATGGGAAAACCACAAATTACACCAATGGAAACTCATTTCTAACATTCTTCTGTTAATGCTAAATAACAAAGCATTCTAACAACCCATTCTAAGAACACTATGTGAAACAGCAAAACCTCTGTTGTAGCTCTGAGATAAGGAGAGCCAAAACATTTGTAAGGGCCATCCCCTTCAGGAGCAATGCAGGCTATCCTTCTTGGAGATTCCCAAAGCATATTAGCATTCAAAGGTTTTGAGGTATCAGACAAAAAATAAACTTGCTTAACTTTGTTCAGCATTGAAAGTTCCAAACTTATTTGATCACAAAACAATACTTCAGTCTAACACTATTAATATTCTAAGGCAGTAGTTCTCAAAGTGTGGTCTCTCAACCAATGTCATCAAGATCATCTGGAAACTTGTTAGAAATGTAAATTATCGAGTCCCACATTTACTGAATTAGAAGCTGTATGTGCGGCCAGGCACGGTGGCTCACGCCTGGTAATCCCAGTAGTTTGGGAGGTGGAGGCGGGCAGATCACGAGGTCAGGAGTTTGAAACCATCCTGACCAACATGGTGAAACCCCATCTCTACTAAAAATACAAAAATTAGCTGGGCTTGGTGGCTTACACCTGTAATCCCAGCTACTCGGGAGGCTGAGGCAAGGGAATTGCTTGAATCCGCTAGGCGGAGGTTACAGTGAGCTGGGATTGTGCCACTGCACTCTAGCCTGGGTGACAGAGCGAGACTCCATTTCAAAAAAAAAAAAAAAAAAAAAAAAGGAGAAGTTGTATGTGTGGGGCCCAGAAACAAGTCCTTCAGGTAATTCTCTTGCATGCATACTAAAGTAACAGAGTCATTGAACAAAGAAACCAACATCCTGAATAACACAATTTAGGGAACTTACTCTATAGGCTTGATCTGGAGAAGTATATTATTTATTCATATAAACTTTTCTCTCATGAGAGAACCCTTCTATAGCCTATGAAGTCCCCGTCTGACTTGTAAGTCCCAATATTATTCCTTTTAATGTTATTTCTATTTAAACAGTTTGATTTTGGGGGGCTATAGACATGTAGGTCAGGGGACTTGCAATTTACTCCTGGCCTGTAGTCCAAGACAGTAAGACAGGAAAATAGGTCACAATCTAATTAACTTTCTAATTAAAGGAACATGGTCGTTTTCTAATTACACTTACAAAGAATAAAATGTAGCTCATAATTAGAAAGTTACTCTGCTCTATTTAAAATTTGCACTGCGTCAGCTATTCCATCATCATTATTATTGTTTAACATTTATTCTGAAATGCAGAATCTATTTTCAAAGTACCTTGGAAGAGGTTTTATTTATCTCTTACATTGCAATTGCAAAATAGGTCAGTATTTCACAGGATGATACGAGATACAGAAAGTTTACGGCATTCACATTATATATCACTAACAGAGTTGGGATTTGAGTTCATGGTCTTTTGTGACTACATTTTTTACCCTCAGTTCAGTGGGTAATATGTCTCTACTATTTTTTCTCTAGCCTTTTTTTTGTTTTTAAGTTTGCCAAGACTTTTGGTATCCATAGGTAACCATGGCAATCACCCACCTGGCTAAACCTCTGCCTTAAACACTAAGCTTCTAGAATTAGTTCTCGGGAGAGTCTATCAGAATACAATGTGTCTGTCACAGCACTCCGGGTTTCTCATTTTGATCCTACCAACCACGTACAAAAATGCAGCCAGTAATAAATGTCGACCAATAGACATTGTTCCGAACATGCTCTATTGTTCCTGCTTCTTAAGGAGCCATTTGTATTTCCAATAAGACACAAAGATGCTTTACGAAAAGAAAAAAAAAATAATAAAATGAAAATTGGGCTGCCTTTTTGTTTTACAACACGAAGTTGAAATTAAATGTGTCATTTTTTTTTTTCCACAATATTGTTTCCCATTACTGAAGAGAAGTGATGGGCCCGAGGGCCTCATGCATTACAAATCTCATGTGCTTTGGATAGCTAGTAAATCACACGTTTTTGCCTATAGTACTTTCTGCCGAGCTCAGCGTTTATTGCTTACAGCTGAATACAGCCACCTAAATCATCCATCACGTTTTTATAACCAACTGCAGCTTTCCTTTCATCCACCAAGGAAGTGAAAGACTTTCAGAATGAGAATAAGTGAGGGGTACCTTTACACACCCCAAAATGCCATGCATGAATTCTGTAAGAGGGGAATACATTTACTGATATTAACAAATAAGAGCTTTTGAAATTCTCCACCCACATACTGACCTCACACCTGACTTTCCATATTATCATCTTCTCAAATGCTGAGATTATTATTATTTTTTTTGAGACAGGGTCTTGCTCTGTCACCCAGGCTGGACTGCAGTTGCTGTGATCATGGCTCACTGCAGCCACGCTCTACCACAGAAAGTTAATTTTATTTTTTTATTTTTTGTAGAGACAGGTTCTTGCTACATTGCTCAAGTTGGTCTTGAACTTCTGGGCTCAAGCAATCCTCCCATCTTGGCCTCCCAATGTGCTAGGATTACAGGCACAAGCCACTGCCCTCACCCTGCTTAGATTATTTACTGTGTATTTCAGTGAGTGTGTTTATGAGTGGACCAAGACTGAACATTTCAGATTCAGATTAAAAGAAGAAATATCACATCAGGGATTTAACAGCTAGGAAAAGTTTATTTTTTCTCATTATTATTTTTTTAAAATTTAGGGTTTGGGTATTTTGCACCTCTGAGAAATGCAGTTTATTATTTTATTATTTTTATTTTATTTCCATAGGTTTTCAGGGGAGCAGGTGGTATTTGGTTACATGAGGAAGTTCTTTAGTGGTGAGTTGTGAGCTGTTGGTGCACCCATCACCTCAGCAGTATACACTGAACCCAATTTGTAGTCTTTTATCCCTTGCTTATTTTGGATGCTATATTTCTACCCATCTTACCAGGATCAGCTAGTTAGGTGACACTAGCTGAGGGTGATGCATATTCCTTCTCTCAAATTCTTCATTAAAGCATTACTTGGCTTCTGTCTTTTAGATCTGTTATAGCAGTGGTTCTCAACTGTGACTACATATCAGAATTGCCTGGGAAGTTTATTAAAATACTGATGCCTGAGTTCTATCCTTAGAGATTTGGATTGCATTTCTCTGGGGGTGGAGTTCAGGAATAGAGGTTTTTAAAAGCTCCCATGGATGATTCAAATATTGATATACTATCCTAAGATGAAGAAGAAAAGAGGCAACAAAGTCTTCTTTTCACAGCGTTTCTTGTCCTCGTTTTCTCCTCAATTCCTCTATATTTGACCATAACACTGATTTTCATTCTCTCAAAGAAATACATTTTTTGCACTCTTAAAGAAAAAGAAAAAAGATTGCTTTCCAAAAGCTGTTCCCATCCATTACTGCCTAGAAAGTACAGCATTAACTCCTGAGGTCTTTAGAAACTTTTGATAAGTGCTTTTCTGAAAAACCTTTAATCTTTAATCACAGTTCATTACTTTCTCCTCTTCTTACTCCTATTCTTTATCTCCCTCCTCCTTCTATAATATTTTGTGGGCAGGAATTTAGAAAGGGTTTTCAACAGAATTTTCCACAGGCTAATAAAAAGAAAGAGGTGCTAAAGTAACAGAGTGATTTTGTGCAAGACACATGCACACGCATGTTTATTGTGGCACTGTTCGCAATAGCAAAGACTTGGAACCAACCCAAATGTCCATCAATGATAGACTGGATGAAGAAAATGTGGCACACATACACCATGGAGTACCATGCAGCCATAAAAAAAGATGAGTTCATGTCCTTTGCAGGGACATGGATGAAGCTGGAAACCATCATTCTCAGCAAACTAACACAGGAACAGAAAACCAAACACCACATGTTCTCATTCATAAGTGGGAGTTGAACAATGAGAACATATGGGCACAGGGAGGGGAACCTCACACACTGGGGCCTGTTGGGGGGTTGGGGGCTAGGGGAGGGAGAGCATTAGGAGAAATACCTAATGTAGATGACAGGTTGATGGGTGCAGCAAACCACCATGGCACGTGTATACCTATAGAACAAACCTGCACGTTCTGCACATGTATCCCAGAAGTTAAAGTATAATAATAATAAAAAAAAATCAATTCTAACTTAAAAAAAAGTCACATCACTTAACTCTGTGACTGGCTTTTACAAGCCGCATCATATACTACTAGAGTATTATAGTTATTTATAAGGTTTACCAACACACTAAATTATAAGCTAATTTGGAATATGAACAATGCATTGTTCCTTGTATTATTTTTTACATCACTCTTCCTAGCAGGTTCTTAAGCAATACCTATTGGGAGGGTGATTTGACATAGAATGACATGCTTACTAGCCTTTGTGAAGTATCCTTGGTCATAATTGATAAACAGTTCTCAATGTATTATAATAATTATACATTTCAAAAACTCAAAGTTTTTCAATTTTCTTTGTTAGAAAAAGAGTTTATAAAATAACATCAATTTTGGGATTTCCTATCTTGAATTGTTTTTCAGTCCTCACCACTCCTGTACTTATGCTCATTTATAAGAAAGATCTTTTATTCAATGCCCAAATAAATTTAAAACACAGCAATGTATTTTATTTTTAAAAGTAACTTTTAGAAGACATTCAATGGCACTTTAATGTCTTTTTAAGGACCTTTTCTGTGTAAGTATTTATTTGATTCCAACATTAGGATTTTATCAATAATGTTTTATGGTAAAAATCAATGACAATTGGACTCATTTTTTATAGAATATCTACAACTCTTCTAGAAATATTGTTTATAAATTGGTTCAAAGTAGAAGTATTTTATCTCAATTTTTAACATGTTTCATAAAAAAGTAATATAGAAATTTTTATGTGAAAATTATTTACATACAAAGGTGTATGAAAATAATTCATGCTGTCACAGCATCAGTTTCTAGATGGTTCTTATGCTGGAGAAAAGGGAAAAATCACATTCAGAGGTTTTATCTGAGGAGGGCTTTGGGTAGCCTTTGGTGATCTCCATTACAAGTGCAGAAGGTATGGGGAGGAAAAACACAGTTTTAAGAAGGCTTTAGGGAAAAAAGAAAGAAAATACTTGGTGGTAGATTGGCTATGGAGAGCCATCAGAGGTAAATTCCAAAGTTTTAATTTAGGTGACTGGATGGTGTTACCAACTGTAAAAGAAAAAACCTGAAGAGGATAAATAGTTGAGTCTATGACCTTTGTGGTATCTCCAGGTTGAGACGGCAGTTGAGAGTAAAAGTTTCGGCTAGAGATGGGGTTTACAAAGCCATCATCATGTAGTTAGTAGTTGAAGCCATTCCAGAATGAGATTGCCCAGAGAAAATTTAAAATGAAAAGAAGAGAGGGGACCAGGCCTTGGGTAGATTCAAAAGGTAAGTGGTAATTGTAGGATTAGAGAAGTACAGATGCACAGAGAAGCAAGGCAGCTACTTCATGATTGCTAACAGAGGAAAGAACTTTGGTAAGGATAGAGTGACTCACAGTGTCAAATGCTGCAGAGGAAGTAATATGATTAGGGTGAAAAATACCCACTTAGGAGTGAGAACATTTCAGTTGAATTTGGATGGCTGAATTCAGACAGCTCAGGGTTGATGATCAAGTCTGATGCCATGCAGGACTAGGACTAAAAGGAGGCAAATAAAGAGCCTGGGGAACAAAATTAAAACAAACAAACAAACAAAAAGCACACTCTCTCTCAGGGATGTGCAAGTCTAGAGGGAAAGGAAAACTGATGTAAGGTCTATTAGCCAGATGTCCAGCCAGGTAATATCCAGGCTCCAGGGTAAACAGTTATCACTGGGAAGATCTTGAGATACACAGATTTTAGGAACAAATTCGTGGTGTGGGTAGGAGGTGACTGTTGCTCTAATACAAAAAGTCCAAGATTGAGGTTAGAAGACGAATAAAAGAGTAACTGACCTAGGGTAACATATTCTGGAACAACTCTTATGCTACAATGAACCATAAAAAATGGCTGGCATTGGGCTTTTTCAGGCTTACAGAGTGGCACTTCCATATATTTTAATGTAAAAGTCTCTTTTTCACTCCCCAGAGTATATGTGGTCCTAGGAACTGCAGAGAGACTAAATTGAAAAATAAAAGGTCAGAAGTACTAGCTGTGAAAGTGAATGTTCTATAATCAAGCAACAGATATGTATTGAGTTTTTATGATGTGTAAAACACTTTACGGTGTATTGTGTGTTGTGTGCTGTATTGATCCATATCACCCTAGTGTCATCCTTTCTAAATAGATTGTAAATTCTTCTCGTAGAAGGGTGTTTCTGGTACTTCTGTTAGATACCTTCAAGGCACAAAGCAAAATTTGGAACACCAGGAGGTTGAAGGGTGGCACAATTTGCTACCCTCAACTATGCCACTTTGGCATAAGGATTATGTTGAGCTAAAGGCACTTGGAAAACAGCAAGTACAAGAAGAACATTCAGATCTCCCCCTTTTCTTCCTGAAAGCAAGAGATGAAACTCCCAAGTGAAAGATGTCTTCCCTATACCAGAAGAAAATAAACATTCTCATCACCAGAGATGGAGAGTCAAAGCCTAGAGATTCTGTACAAACAGACCTTGTGAAAATAACTCTTTGTCTCCCTTTAGCCTCTTCATATAACTTAGTCACTTTTCCAGAATTGCCTCCCTTTGTCCAGTCTAGTGAAAAACCATTTAGGTTTTACCACTTCTTGGGTTCTTCATTTTCTTACGAGGGCTCCTGTGTCAAATAAAATTCCTATTACATTTGTGTGCTTTTGCCCTCTCTATCTGTCTTATATCAATTTAGTTCTCAGGCCAGTTGAAGACCCTAAAAGGGTGAAGATAAAGTTTTGCCTCCCTTGCAGGGTATACAATTTATTCTAGATAGATGGGAGATGAAGAAGGCATAAGAAGGTGTCATTCTTCATATCTAAACATCAGATTTTCTTTGAAAGGGAGGGAGAAACAGTCTTCAGCATTTTTACATTGATAACACTTTATTTTAGCAGTGACTCGAATACAGTATGATAGATAGAAATATGGACATAGACATAGAAATTTGGTTTACTTTGTTTTGTTATTATTTGGCAGTTCCTTTAATGTTTTCAATAGGTTTTAAACTTCTGTGGAAGTTTTTCTCTTGCACTATTTGAAATCTAAAAGATAGTTTAAATTTAGATGTTTTATTATTACGTTTTATTATTATTTGGCAGTTCATTTAATGTTCTTAGTAGGTTTTAAACTTCTGTGGAAGTTTTTCTCTTGTGCGATTTGAAATCTAAAAGATAGTTTAAATTTAGACGTACTTATTTTATTAAAATTAATTGCTTTTCTTATCAGTGAACTTGTGTTATGCCATTTTTGGGCAAAATTATTTCAAGTGAGGCTGAGAGGGGCTCCAGATTAAAGTATGGTACTCAATCCATTTTCTATTTGTATGAAAATATGCCATTGCAGACAGTTTTCTGATTTCCAGCTGTAATTTTCAAATCTTTTCTTAATGATTTATATATCCTTATTGGAATAGGCAAGCAATTTATACTAGTTTAAGTAGAGCTACTTGGATGCATTGCTAAATACAGATAAAAGAAGAATTATACAGAATAATACATGTAATGCAATATATACTTATGCATATATCTTACTTTATATGTGTGTAGTCTGTGTGTAATTCATAAATTTATAAACGCTCCATCTTGGCAAACTACAAGATACCTAAGGCTGATTCTAGTATACAATTTATAACCCTTAGGTACAGTTGAGAAATATAAACGGATGTGAGTTTTATAGTGATTCCTTAGATATATGAATTCAGCTACAGATCCACGAATCCTTATTTGCAATTCTGAATTTCTTTTTTTTTTTTTTTTAAAAATTCAGTATGCTTTAATATGCTCACAGAATTGCAAGTGCATTGTCACATTCAATTTTAAACATTTTATTACCCTGAGAAAGAAACTCCACACCCCTTAGCATTCACCACCACCCCACCCCCAGTCTCCCACCCCTTCTAGTACGCCTTTCAACTCCTACTCTAAGTAATATTACATTCTGTTTCTGTAGATTTCCATATTCTGGACATTTCATATAAATGGAAACATACAATATGTGGTCCTTTGTAACACACTTCTTTCAACTAGCATAAAGTCCTCAAAATTTGTTCACGTTGCAGCATATATCAGTCATTGTTTTTTTGCAACATAATATTCTATGTATGTATGAATTATTTTATTTATCAATTTATCAGTGGATGGGCATTCGATTGTTTCTACTATTGGGCTTTTATAAATCATGTGCTTATTCATGCATAAGATTTTGTGTGGACATAGGTATTTATTTCTTTTTTATTTATTTATTTATTTATTTATTTATTTATTTATTTATTATTATTATACTTTAAGTTGTAGGGTACATGTGCATAACATGCAGGTTTGTTACATATGTATACTTGTGCCATGTTAGTCTGCTGCACCCATCAACTCGTCATTTACATCAGGTATAACTCCCAATGCAATCCCTCCCCCCTCCCCCCTCCCCATGATAGGCCCCGGTGTGTGATGTTCCCCTTCCTGAGTCCAAGTGATCTCGTTGTTCAGTTCCCACCTATGAGTGAGAACATGCGGTGTTTGGTTTTCTGTTCTTGTGATAGTTTGCTAAGAATGATGGTTTCCAGCTGCATCCATGTCCCTACAAAGGATGCAAACTCATCCTTTTTTATGGCTGCATAGTATTCCATGGTGTATATGTGCCACATTTTCTTAATCCAATCTGTCACTGATGGACATTTGGGTTGATTCCAAGTCTTTGCTATTGTGAATAGTGCTGCAATAAACATACGTGTGCATGTGTCTTTATAGCAGCATAATTTATAATCCTTTGGGTATATCCCCAGTAATGGGATGGCTGGGTCATATGGTACATCTAGTTCTAGATCTTTGAGGAATCGCCATACTGTTTTCCATAATGGTTGAACTAGTTTACAATCCCACCAACAGTGTAAAAGTGTTCCTATTTCTCCACATCCTCTCCAGCACCTGTTGTTTCCTGACTTTTTAATGATCGCCATTCTAACTGGTGTGAGATGGTATCTCATTGTGGTTTTGATTTGCATTTCTCTGATGGCCAGTGATGATGAGCATTTTTTCATATGTCTGTTGGCTGTATGAATGTCCTCTTTTGAGAAATGTCTGTTCATATCCTTTGCCCACTTTTTGATGGGGTTGTTTGTTTTTTTCTTGTAAATTTGTTGGAGTTCTTTGTAGGTTCTGGATATTAGCCCTTTGTCAGATGAGTAGATTGCAAAAATTTTCTCCCATTCTGTAGGTTGCCTGTTCACTCTGATGGTAGTTTCTTTTGCTGTGCAGAAGCTCTTTAGTTTAATTAGATCCCATTTGTCAATTTTAGCTTTTGCTGCCGTTGCTTTTGGTGTTTTAGACATGAAGTCTTTGCCCATGCCTATGTCCTGAATGGTATTACCTAGGTTTTCCTCTAGGATTTTTATGGTATTAGGTCTAACATTTAAGTCTCTAATCCATCTTGAATTAATTTTCGTATAAGGAGTAAGGAAAGGATCCAGATTCAGCTTTCTACTTATGGCTAGCCAATTTTCCCAGCACCATTTATTAAATAGGGAATCCTTTCCCCATTTCTTGTTTCTCTCAGGTTTGTCAAAGATCAGATGGCTGTAGATGTGTGGTATTATTTCTGAGGACTCTGTTCTGTTCCATTGGTCTATATCTCTGTTTTGGTACCAGTACCATGCTGTTTTGGATTTCTAAAAGCTCTGAAAACTGAAAGTTGTTTTTATGGTGATGTTACTCATTTGGTAGCAAAACTATTCTTAAAACTACTGTGAGGCTATCTACAGTCCTTATTATACTTAGTATGAATATTCATTTGTTTTGATGAAGACATATTAATCTGTTTCGTTATGTGATGCTGCCACTGAACTCTCTTGGATGCTATGTAATACACGGTGTATATATAAACTGTCTCATCTTAGTACATTCTGAATAATTTTAAATTCTGTATTGCATCTTGTGCCAGCTCCCAGGAGGTGCTGATGGACTTAAGTAATCTTTGTCTGAAGGGTTCCCAGAGCATCAAGGATTCCAGGCTTTACCTCAAGACCCAAGAGAAAAGAGTCAAGGAAGTAGCTTGGAGTATGTTCACCAGTATTTTCTAAAATCAAATACAAGTCACTTGGAATATATCCTTAAAAGATGAAAGAGCAGTTTTTCAACTCGTGCTGGAGCTCTTAAACTGGTGTGCCAAAACTCTTAATTCATGGAATAGGTGAATCTCCTAAACTATGTATGGAAATTGTTCATGGTATATGCATGTGGGTATATGCACTTTTCTTTAATAGAGCATACATAGCTTTCATCAAATTCCCCAAGGGGTTTATGACATAGAAAAGACTGAAAATTGCCATTTGGGAGCTAATGGTAATACGAAAATAACACTGATGGTGGATAACTGAGAGACTCAGGTACTGTCTGAGACTGTAAGAGTAGCTACCAGTTTCTGAGCAGTTAACATGAGACTGACCTTGTCCTGTTTGCTTTAATCCTCCACGACAAATTCACAAGTAGGCATAGGTGAATATGGTGGATGTAGAAATATTCAACATTTTAACATATGGATATTGAAACATGTTGAAAAAAAAAAACCAAAAATTGGAGCTAAGGGGTATTATTGCTTTTAAAAGTCCGCTTCTACCCTACCTCTGCCACTCGTGCAGTTCCAGCATTAGCTGCCCTTGTGAAAAAAGGGAATCTTACATCTTAAGATTTTATCTTCTCTCTAATATGCTGGTACAAATAACTTATTCAAACCAGAATGTTGGTAGATGGGCTTAAAACTCCAGGGTCTTTATCCAGAATCTTGAGATAATTATATACACTCAAAATAACCCTAAAATAACTCTCAAATTCCCAATCAGTGAGTGTGATCTCAGTAAAAAGGGCATATATTTAAAGATAAAAGAATTAGTCAACACATTTCTCTCCCATTCTGTGTGCATGCATGCGCATGTGAGCATACATGTGTACTTCTGTACTTGTGTTTACGCACATCCACAGACATGTTTCCATAGATGAATTCTAGTAGATGCCTACCATTTGTCTCATTAAGAAATTAATGGGCAATGAATTTCCTCCTACACTGATATGAAAAGACACTCTTTCTACTGAAAGAAATTCACTATCTGGGGTAATAAACACAAGTCCTTTTACCAATTCTGTCTTAATGATTCCATGGCTTGGATACTAATCCCCCACATTCCTCTCTTTCTGTTTCTTCACTGGGCATAGTGAACGGTCTGCTTAAGTTGTCTTTCAATAACAGCCATGGGTGTTCTATAATTTATGAAGACAGATAGAACATAAAGAGGTATACAAGTACCTGCACAGAAAAATCAAACAGGTGTTACAGAGAAATAATACCTTCCAATAATTTTTTTTTTTTTTTGCTATTTGGTCAGGCTGGTTTGGAACTCCTGACCTCAAGTGATCTTCCCGCCTTGGCCCCCCAAAATGTGATTATATGTGTGAACCATCATGCCTGGCCCTATTTTTTATAATAGTTGCCATTTATTGCTTGATTTACTCTGTGCCTGGCTTTGTACTGATGTCTTATATATACCATATAATTCAATCATTACTCTAAACCAGGAAAATATTATTAATATTTCCATTGAAAAAGAGAAAAAATTAACTTAAGGGTATAAAATTAAGTCACTTGCCCAAAGTCACAGTTAGTAAAAAGGGGAAGTTGGGATTCAAATGTAGCAATCTGATTCCAGAGCCAGACCAGCCCCCAGTCCTGACCTTGGGTGGCTTGTCAATTCTGACGACTAGGTGGAATAGCATTCTTCTGATATTTCTCTAATTTTAGCGGAACCAGAAATTAATAAAAATAAAAACAAAATATCACATGTATGATTTATTCCTACAGTGGCTTTTATCTCATCAATACCTTTCCTATGTCACCTTAGAAAGCCTTGTCTCCATAAGTTAAATTCACCCAGGTCAGGCCACTCCTTTTCCATGCCACTCAGTGTTTAGGTACCAGTATATATTATTGGAAGACACCATAAAGTGAAAGTCACAAGAAAGTCTTTGATAATGTTACATTTTTCTCTATTTTGTAAGCTGCTCAAGTCAGTAAAAAGAGCCATAAGAGTGTGTGAATAAAGTCTTTGTCCTGGAAGTAAGTAGAAGACAGCTGTCACTAACTATAGAAATGTTTCAGGGGCAATTTATGTGAAGTCAGAAAGTCATCTTTCATACCTCGAAAATTTGGAAGGAGAATGAGAGAGGGATTTGGGGGAAAAAAGCTAGATACAGCGAGATTCTCTTCCATTGTTTACATATCACAGATGAAAACAAAATATGTTAGTCACTTTTAATCAGTTAAAAACATTGAATCAAAACAATCTTGTCACTCAGTTCAAACTATCTTCTTATTGATTACTGGTTTCCTCTAATTATAACACCACAAAAAATAGCTCTTCTGAGTGAAATCATATAATAGAAAATGACAGATAATCAGTCACCCAAAGCGTAAATGGATTGCCAATATTCAGAAATTAAAGAACTTATATTAATTTTGCATGTTTTCTTTTACACCATCAGGAATAGATGGTTATATATGGAACAGCGCTCGATGACTGAATTCTACTGAAAAAAGATTTATAATCAAGTTGCTTCTAAACAGATTTAAACATTAAATGTTATGCTTATTGTCTTAATAATTAACTTTTAATTGCCATTCTTTTTCAAATACAAGTGTTACCCATAAAAGCAAAAAAAGAAAAAAAGCATAGGATAACTTGATCTGTTGTGGTTCTAATTAGATATAGGGCTTTTGTTTTTTGTTTTGTTGTGTCTCAGATTTTGGTTTCTTATGAGACAGGGTCTTGCTCTTTTGCCCAGGCTGGAGTGCAGTTGTACAATCACGGCTTACTGTAGCCTCCTCCCCTTGAGCTCAAGTGATCTGTGATGCCTGGATAATTTTTTTTTTCTTTTTTTTTAGAGACTGGGTTCCACTTTGTTGTACAGTCCGGTCATGAATTCCTAGGCTCAAGGGACCTCCCACCTCAGCCTCCCAAGTGCTGGGATTAGAGGTGTGAGCCACTGCGCCTGGCTGTGTTTTTGATTTTGTTTTAAAGCCATAATAGAATTGGCAAATCGGTTTTTACATGTACTCCTTGCAGTCTTCAAATAGGGTCCATCCCATTATTTTCTCTGAATGTGTCTGGGGCTTTTCTCACTAAATGCTGTGTCTCACCAAGATCTCCTCAACTGCATGAAACAGTTTCTTATCTCTCTTGGTAAAACCCTACGTGCCCTAGAAGGTTCAAGTCAAAAGCCACAGGATTCTCACAGTCAGTTCTGTGATTGCCTCATTTTCTGGAACAGACTCTCTTACATGATTTCTTAATTCTGTGCCATAATTATTTGTGCTCATTATTATTGTTGTTATTGCTCAAATATGACTGTAAACTTCATAGAGGATTGCCATGCTCATTTTTGTTTCCTCTGGAGACTCTTCTTGCTCTTGAGGAGCTCAGTAAGTAGCTGCTAAATTGAATGAGGAAAATTGTCACCTCTTGAAAATTGAAGCTAATAAGCATTAAGCTGAAACAGACATGGTTATTCATCTGTTGAAAAAACTGTCTATAAAAAAATGGTTTATATAGATGGTTGCTGATGAGTTTAAGGTACTTCCCAAATCTCTTTACTGGATTCTCTAGTTTATCTCCTAAAGGCACAGGAGACTAACTGTCATGAATGCAAAATAAACTCTGACCTAAATTTGTGTAACAATGTTAGGGCTTTGTGGTCCCAAAACAAGGTTGGTGGTATGCATGAAGAAGAGATCAAAGTTAGATGAAAGGCAAGAACTGCCCAAGAGTGACATCATTCCAGTGTCAGCTGCCAGATTCGTAGACTGAAAGACCTCCAGAATGGGGAGGAACAAATTGAGTAACCTGAATTTAAGGGAATGCCCCTTAACACTTTTTTTTTCTCTTCTCTCTAATTCCCTGTACCAAAAATTCTTCTGATCTGCAATTTAGTTTCTTCAATGAACTTATTCATTAAGAGGGAGTACCCTGTTCAAATGATTGATGCCGGTTATCTTACCAGATTCATCTCCCATTTCATTTAATGAATCAGCATTCTGGTTTATAAATCAGTTTCTGGCAAGTTGGCTTAACATTCATCACTTCTGCACAGCTTGGTCTCCCTTAAGTGAGCAGATTCATTTACGTTTTCATTGCTGTAAATCCGAGGAGTGGCCCCTGGGCCTATGGGAAAATTTCCAAGAGCAATCTCTGTGTGACTTTGAATCAAAGCAGACAGCTCAATTCAAAGGTAAAACACTTTAAGAGCATCACTATGTTTTAGGAATAACTTGCTATTCTGATTAATGCAGTCCATAATATTCAGCAGGCAATCTATACATATTTGTTAAAGTAAATGGAATCTTTTGCTTACCAATGAGCCACAACAAAGAACAGCTTCTTGTTTTTATTATTTTTTTTCTTTTTCTTTGATAGAATTATGGGCATGGTAGTGGGGAAGGGAAAAGGAGATAGAACTCACAAGAAAAGCAATCAGAACAGAAAAGGACCTACAGCTCCCCTAGGTCTATGCATGTCTGAGAGTGACCTATGTACAGATAAGCTAAGACAGAGCATCACTGCACAGAAACAAAGGAAGTGAACTCAAAGGTGTATGCATGATAGAAAAGACAAGATGTTTTGGTTACTGCCTTAAACAGGACAATTTTGAGAAACTAATACATGTCTAGACGGATTCTTGAAAATAATTTCAGTATGATAAACCAGTTGAAATCCCCTATAGAAATTGTCTTTCAGGGCTCTACATTATATCAGTGGCCTTCTGGAAATTGAGTTATTCAATTTGTTCTTGTTTTCATGGGTACATTACCACCGCAACCTCCGCCTCCCAGGTTCAAGCAATTCTCCTGCCTCAGCCTCCCCAGTAGCTGGGATTATAGGCATGTGCCTCCATGCCCGGCTAATTTTGTAGTTTTAGTAGAGATGGGGTTTCTCCATGTTGGTCAGGCTGGTCTCGAACTCCCGACCTCAGGTGATCCGCCTGCCTCGGCCTCCCAAAGTGCTGGGATTACAGGCATGAGCCACCGCGCCCGGCCAACTCGAGGATTTAAGATATAAAGGGGCATGATAAATCAGACAGGAGCCTTGGTGGTTTTAAAAATACAACCAGAGAGATACAGAAATATGGGTCAAGATGATTGTAAAGTTAGAAGTACTGAGACTGTCTACATGAGAGTCTTCGAGATTTTTGTTTATGCAACTTCCCCACCATTTCCATTAGAAACTAATCAAAATGCAGTTTTAAAGGCAAGGCATATTTTCTTACTGACTTAAAGCCAAACATGGCAATGTGGACAGATGCTGGGATTCAGATGTCAAATTCCTAACCTTACCTCCTCAGAGGAAAAGGAGAAAGTTCCTGGTATTCATGTAAAGAATAGGAAGAATTCTCATGAAGGTCTATCCAGGATGAAACAAAACACTGAATTTGGAAGGCTCGAAGTTCGAGATGAAGTTATTGTGGGAGCAACTATTAGCCAAATATTATTCAATAATCTTAGACTTCATTTAGTGGAAGAATACAGGCTGCATTCTTACTGTCTGTGAAGCTGCTCAAGACTGAAAAATAAAAACTGGCTGAAGGGCGAACTGAGGCACAACTGCTTGAAGCCAAAGCATCCCCGCTAACACTGTCCCTACGAGCAGCAATAAGGTGAATTCCTTCCGGAAGGCAATGTATTCCCGCCCTGCCTTCCACAGTCGCCACCCACACCAAACCTTACAGACTCCGGCAGGGGAGAGGGCGGTCTGCACCACCTCAATTGTGGCAGCCGTGAACCATGAGGCTTTTCATCCAGGAATCACATATTCTTGCTCTTTGGAAAGGTCGTGGAGGTCCTGAAGGATCCTTAAGGTCCCAGTTAAGCCCCAATAAGATTTGGCACAGGCAGTTCTTTCTGTCCTGGGTCCTGGAACTGGTGGACCACATTTTGAAACACATGGCTATGCCCAACCTGGAAACATCTCCAGAGGTCCTTGAGAAAATCTGAAGGAGCAGGGTCATGGGGCTATGACGAGAAAGTGCTACTGGATGCACAGATAAACACTGATCCCCTTGACAGACAACTGCTAAGGTTTAAGTAGGTAGATGGTAGGCAGAAAGGAAGAATTTTACTCACCAGAATTTTCTTCTTTGAAGAATATGATGACCCTTATTTGAAGAAGAAAATCTACTTTCCCAAGGGCCTACACTCAGGTGCCCCTGAATGCCAAAGAAGATGTTAAAAGGAAAAGCAGTGTATCGGGTTCACTCTTGAGAGAGAGACAGAGAAAGAGATTAAGATTTTAGCCACTCAAGAGTGGGAAAGTTTGAGGAGAGGAAGAGAAATCTGTAAAAGCTTTGGGGCCAAGTTTTCTGGGTAATACTCTGAGGACACCCTCCCCAACCCAATTCTGTCATGTTGAGGTCATTTTAACAATCTGCTTATGTTTCCAATGACTTCTCTTTTTACTGAGAATAAAATAAAAACTCCTTTTCATGGTTTGCAAGATCTTGTCTGATCCAGCCCCTGGCAGCCTCTTCAACCTGATCCAAAGCTCTCGTCCCCCTTCATTTCTGTCCAGCCCAGTAAGCCTCAAGTTCCTCCATCTTGTCACGCTTCTTCAGGCTTCAAGAGCCTTATATCCTGTTGTTCCCTCTGCCTGGAATGTTTGTCTCTAAACCTTTGGATAGCTCAGTTGTTCTCAACATTCAGGTTTCAGCTCTTATGTCACCATCTCAGACGGGTCTTCTCTTACCAATCTTCATGAAAGTGCCCCCCCTCCTCTGACACTTTCTATTCAATTACATGACTTTACTTTTCCTTACAGCACTAATCAATACATGAGAAAATATTTGCTTGTTGAATTGTATAGGGCCTGTCTATTTCATAGAATACAAACTTGTAGGGAAACTGGGTTGTTTTGGTCACCAGGTATTCCAGCACCTAAAAGAGTCTATGCCTTATAATACATTTCAGACTATGCAGTCTATACAATTAGGACTATATTTCAGGTTTCAGGTATCAGAGTCAGGCTTCAAGACAGACTATCAATATTTATTTACATGTTTACATTTAATGGTTTAATGTAAGTCGGAACATAAGGGAGAATTTGATAATAAAGCAGAAATAGAAAACTACATTTCTTCTTAAAAATAAAAGATTTTTTGGTCGCTTACCTCATTTTTTTTCTTGCTGTTATCCCCATGAGGTTGGTAAGAGCAAATTTTGCCGTTCTTTTTTTAAAACATGGAGACAGGGTGCGGTGGCTCATGCCTGTAATCCCAGCACTTTGGGAGTCTGAGGCAGGCGGATCACTTGAGGGCAGGAGTTCGAGACCAGCCTGTTCAACATGGTGAAACCCCATCTCTACTAAAAACACAAAAATTTGCCAGGTACGGTGGTGCACACCTGTAGTCCCAGCTACTCGGGGGGCTGAGGCAGTAAAATTGCTTGAAACCCAGAAGGCAGAGGTTGCAGTGAGCCGAGATTGTATCACTGCACTCCAACCTGGGTGACAGAGTGAGACTCGGTCTCAAAATAAAATAAAAACATGGAAACTAGAGGCACATAATAAGTCAGTGGTGGAGTCCAGACCAGAACTCAGCTCTCTTGACAGTAGTCCAGTCTGCATTCCATCATAATTTCTATCGCACGTTATTGCTTCCCTTTGAAAAAATATGACTAACGTATCCACAAAAAATAATATTAAATACAAACAAAAACCATAATTATTTAGTTGCTTTGGCCTTTCATAGAAAGTCCTTATCACCTGCATCTGATGAGTTAGTATTTGAAATCGCTGTGAGATAAGCTGCTCTGCACAAGTCTGAAAAGGACTACTGCTTTTGGAATGAAATAATAGGATACATTTGTTTTACTATATTTTAGAAAAGAAAAAAAATATGTGGTGCTGTTTGCTTTTCTTCTACTAAGCAAATAGTAAGATTAGCTTTAGTCACAGAATATTAGGAAAGAATCAGTAGCATATATTTGTTTCAGTAAAAATCTATGACAGAAAACAATTAAACTGGAAATAAACAAAAGGGGAGAAAAGTTATTCTACACAGATCTTTTAAGTTCCTAGGCTGAGTTCACAATTTGCATTTATGATTGTGGTAAGAAGTGTTCTTTCTCCTTGTATCCTGTAAAGGTTTACATTCTCCTACAAAAGAGACTGTCATCATCTAAAAATTTGTGATATTTAAGTTTCACTTTTTTAAAGGAAATACACTTCTGATCATCCATAGAGTTGAAGTCTTCTATTTGAGAGTTGTATCTACTGACACAATTCTCAAGTAAAAAATTTTTTTATTACATCAGATCATTTTTAATGAAAATATGTAGTATTTTAAAAGAATGAGCAGAATGGATCATATTTCCGGAATAAAACTTCAAAATATACAAATTTGGCAATATTTTCTAAAACATTTTAATTTGTATATTAAACCAAAACAAAATGAAAAAGCGTGGGGAAGTAACCAAAAAAACATATTTAGATCTTATGTTTTTGTATTTCTGGGCACAGGATAAAAACCCTAATTATGTCAAATAAAATATAAAGCAGATTGAAAAAGAAAATTCTAACTGGAAGGGCAGGCTTGTATTTTTCTTAAAGGTATTTAACTTTCTTCAGCGATGGAATTTACTGCTATGGCTAATCTGTTCACATTCAAAATGAGGAACATAAGTAGTGCATGTAGTCTACATATGCCATCTATATAGATAAATTACTTAGATCCCTTTTTTGGATGTATGATTTTGATAACATTGGTGAGATTTTAAAATGATACATTTTCTGCCTTTTATGCATCTTAAAACGATGAGGTATTTTGTTTTTTAAAATTTTTACACAACTCAGTGTAAATATAAAGAACTTGAATTACTGTAAAATTAAATGACCTGCATGAGATCAGTTATCTCACTAATAATAAAAACAGAAGCAGAATTCAGGCCTTCTGATGTCAAGCTTGGTCACTAAACCAATGTGTGGTGACCACCTCTCTGATGATAATTTAGTAGGCCATGGGTAGATTCCTTCTGAATTAAAATAGTCCTGATTTAAGCAATGTTTTCTATAAGCATATTTCAAAGCTGTTGGCTACGAAAAACATTGACCATTCCTCTGCTCGTGGTCTTATTTCTAGATTATCCTTATCTACTCGAATTACAGAGATTTCTACATTTGATTCAAATGAATTTAGCAGGTGCTCCCTTGAAAGGGGTGTGAAATGTTCTATTTTAAGTAACCCTTAGGATTTCAAAATCAAGATTCAGTCCACATTTTATGCTTAATTTCCCACAACTGAAATTTTCTTTTGTCATTTAGAACATTTTAATTTGCATGTGAGATGATACACAAAACGAAGGAGCATGGGAAAATGAGCAGAGATGAAATATTGTATGCATCTTTTGTTCTTTTCCCTGTCCATAGGGACATAAGCTAAACTTCACTGTGTATATATGCACACAAAATACATATATATATATAGACTGTGGTTAGTTTTACTTTGATTAATGGCTATACAATGTGAAATATTTATATTTGACATACTAGGGAGAGGAACCAATACTAAAAGAAATAAAGTATCTCCTAAGACACTTCCGTTAATTATGTATCAGTGCATTACTGATTTTCTAGAGACAATCTTACCCATTATATGGTTTCAACGCCATTAAAAAGTAGCCCTTCATTTCCTAGGACTTGACCTTTATCTCTTAACATAGAGACATCATGCTAGAAAAATGACATCCTATCTCATTACGATGTTCTTATTTCTAACACAGTTCTAGCAATTATTGGCACACGTATTGCAAGTTTTAATAAGCAATTTTTGAGGATATTTCTTCTGCGCTCTTTTGGTAAAATGTTATGGCTTTTAAGAGTCAGAGTTAGCAGGGACCAGCAAGGGGACGGGAAACAAATCCGTTCATTTGACTACTGGTTCACACCTTTGGTGAACAAGTAAGGCTTCTGTATTTTGCGTAGGATTCTTATTCTGCAGTATTGGCGTCAATTCTCATTGATGGGTAGGGTTATCTTGTGGGAGTATCAGAGTGTAACAGCGATACTAATAACATATGAAACGGTGTTGCACAGAAAGCCAAACATAACAGATGTTATATATGCAGACACAAAAAGAAAGAAGTAGTTGATTAGTTTGGATGCGTGTCCCTGCCCAAATCTCATATGAAATGTAATCCCCAATGCTGGAAGTGGGGACTGGTGGGAGGTGATTGGTTCATGGGATGGGTTTCTCATGAAAGGTTTAGCACCATGCCCTTGGTGCTGTGCTCATGATAGCAAGTGAGTTCTCACAAGATCTGATTGTTTAAAAGTGTGTGGCACCTCCCCCTTGCTCTCTTGCTCCTGCTTCCGCCAAGTGACATGCCTGCTCACCTTTTGCCTTTCTGCATGATTGTAAATTTCCTGAGGCCTCCCCAGAAGCCGAGTAGATGCCATCATGCTTCCTATACAGCCTGCAGAACTGTGAGCCAATTAAACCTCTTTTCACTATCACTCTCAGGTATTTTTTTTTAGCAAAGTGATAATGGCCTAATACAGTAGTTGCGTGTTGGGGGTGGAGGAACCAATATATTTTGTTATTCAGGCCAGGGCCAACATTATTAAAAATGTGATAGTTAAATTACTGGGAACACAATGGAGCGCACCAGATTTCAACCTTCATGTTTTGTGTTAATATTCTGTTGTGTCATGATCATTTGCTTCTGGCAGTTAAAACTGTAATGCACAAGAACACTACATTTCAGTATATCATAATTATTCTGGCTTATATAAAATAAACAGAATTAAATTCAAAGTCCTTACCATGGCCCACAAAACCCTCCCTACCAGACCTGGTTTGCCCTATAGTTCTGAAATCATCTTCAAACACTATTCCCCCTGGCTTTCTGGGTTCTAGTCACACTGTCTCCCATTGTTGTTATTTGAATACCACAGAAAGTCTCCCACTTACTGTGTCTTCTGCCTATACTGCTTTTCCTTTGAGTCTCTGTATGGCTTGTTTTCTTATTTCAAACACGTATTTGCTCAAACATTGCCTGTATTAGTATCCTTGGACTGCTGCAACAAATTACACGTACTAGGTGGCTTAAAACAACAGAAGTGTATTCTGTCACAGTTCTGGAGGCCAGAACTCTGAAATCAAGGTGTCTGTAGGATTAGTTACTTCTGGAGGCTCAGAGAAAGAACCCTTTCCATGTCTCTCTCCTAGCTTCTGGTGGTTGCCCACAATCCTTGGCATTGGTTGGCATGTAAATGCACCACATGGCTTTCCTCTCTGTCTGTCTCTGTGGCTTCTCCTGTTCTGTCTCTTATAAAGACACTTATAATTCAATTTAGCTCCACCCAAATCCAGAATAATCTCATCTCAAGATTCTTAACTGAATTACATCTGCAAATATCTTACAATACCATTGTTCCTTGTATCCAAGGGTTGGTTTTGCACTCCCTGTGGATATCAAAATCCAAGAATGCTCAAGTCCCTGATATAAAATTATGTAGTTTGCATATAACCTATGCACATTCTCCTGTATGCTTTAAATCATCTCTAGATTACTCATAATACCTAGTATGATGTAAATACTATGTAAATAGTTGTTATATTGCATTGTTTTTTATTTGTATGTTTTATTGGTTTTTTTTTCTTAGAATATTTTTGAATCACAGTTGGTTAAATTCATGGATTCAAAACCTGTAGATACTGAAGGTCGACTGTATTTCCATATAAGATCACATTCACAGGTACCAGGGGTTAAGACTTGGACCTATATTTTGGGGGCCACTATTCGACGTATCATGTTGCTTCTTCAGAGAGGATATCATTGATCATACTTAGTGATAAAATAGCACCCCTCATCATATATATACTAACACAGTGTGCCATCTAATCCTGCATTATTTTTCTTCATAGACCAAATATTCAGGACATATCCAATATTAATTTTTATGTGTTCCCTTCTGGAATGCAACCACCATGAGAACAAAGACTTTATCTGCTTTGTTAATTGCTGCATCTCAGCATCTAGAACATTGCCTGACATATATTAGGTTCTCGATACATATTTACTGAATGGATGGATAGATATACATGGTCAAAATCCGATTGAATACCATTGATTGGTGCTGAATAATTCACAGTATTTATAACACAAAATAGAGTTATTGGGGTTGTAGTAGCCAAAATAATGACCCCCAAAAGATGTCCACATCCTAATCTCAATCTCTGGAACCTGTGACTGTGTTACCTTACAAAACAAAAGAGACTTTGCAGATGTGATTAAGGATCTTGAAATGGAGAGACAAGCCTGGAATATCTGGGTGGGTCCAATCATAAGGATCTTTATAAGATGGAGGCAGGCAGAATGGTCAGAGTCAGGGAAGGAGATGTGATGATGGAAGTAGAGATGAGAGAGAGATATGCAGAGAGAGAGAGAGAGAGAGAGAGAATTGAAGAGAGAGAGAATTGAAGGGACAGAGAGAGAAAGAAGTGAGAAAGAGAGAGAACTGAACTGCTATGCTGCTGGCTTTGAAGATGGAGTAAACAGTCACATGTCAAGGAATACAGGCAGCCTCTAGATGCTGAAAAAGACAAGGAAACACATTATCTCCTAGAGGCCCCAGAAAAGACCAAGCCCTGCCTACGCCTTAATTTTAGCCCTGTAAAACTGATTTTGGACTGACTTCCACAACTATAAGATAACAAATTGGTGTTGTTTTAAGCCACTAAGTTTGTGGCAATTTGTTATAGCAGTCACAGGAAGCTAATACAGCTTACCATTGTTTTCAGTCCTAATTTATCTTCAATAAAATAGATAATCAGAAAATATAATCATCTGTTTTTATACTGACTTTTTAGTTCTAAAATTCACTCACAATATCCTAAGAGTAATTAACAAATAAGAAGGTAAGATAAATGTATATATTTTCCAATAGACTTCCAAACCAGAGTAGAGATATTATTTGTACAATATTTTATAAGGTATCTATTTTATACTACTAAGGCCCATGCATGTTACAGTGGTCATGTACCTCACCGGCTAACTCTAAAATGGAGGCCAAGTTCTTTTGAGTACATTGCACCAGTTGCATTAATAAGGCTAACATTCCATCTTGTCTATCAGTGAATGTACGGAACTCATAATTCAGTACAAGCCATAGTATTTATTGAAATAGAGATTGTTCTCAAGCCCCCAGTAGAGAATTATTAGCATTTCATAGCAGCTGAATTCAACAGTCAGCAACTAATACACAGCAATCTGCAGTGAAATATTTATAAGCTTAACAGTTTTCATTTTTGTCCTAGTGAAATACAGGGATAGTTCTGTTTTGGGTTGTACAAGTGTAGGATCTGAAAGGCACTGAAGCATGTCAATCTGGCTGTGGGAAAAAAAGCACAATTCCACGGCTTATAGTTAATGCCACAAGTACTAGTGACAAAAATGACGTTTTGTGTTGATCACTTGTATGAATGTACTATGTTTGGAAATGTCGTCTCTGAAAGTACATACTCTCCTCCAGGAAACTGAAGTCTCCATTGCACTGTAACAGAGACCTTTGAACTATACAATTTCAAAGGTGTTATGGTCAGAAAATGTATATACTGTGACAACGAAACACTGAACTAAAACAAGTATCTAGATATTCTAAATCAGAATCACATCTTCACATGAATGAAGTAGATAATAGAGGCCAAATGTTTTGAATTAACACAATTGCCATTTTAATCCTCTTTACAAGAGGAGGCCTGTTCAGGGAACCTGAAATCATTTCAGGCCTCAGGAGGGAGAACTTGACATTCCAAATAGTCCCAGAAACATTTGAGATTGAACATCTCACTGAATGAAATGTTATGAACTGTTTTCCACACATCTGAGCCCTTTCTTGAAATTTCCATAGCCTGAATTCATTTCTCCACCAACTATATCTGGACAGATCTATTCACCTGTGCAGTAAAGAGTTGACCTAACAGGCCTGAGACTGCTGTCCTTAGAAAGGACTGCTTGCAAGGTTAGCATTCAGCTGGAAGGTTCCCAGCATTTTCTGATAACAAATGAGTTCACTATGCCTAAACTGTCTGTGCAAACAGTATGGTTTAGGGTATTCACATGAACAGCCCCCAGTAAAATATCTGGGCACTGAGTCTGTAATGAATTTCCTTATCAGAAAACATTGCACACATGTTGTCACAACTTCCTGCTGAAGGCATTAAGTGCATTCTGTGTGACTCCCCTGGGAAAGGACTCTTAAAAGCGTGGGCCTGGTTTCCCCTGGTAGTCATCTCACACACCTTTTCTCTTTGTTGATCTTGTTCCTATCCTTTTGCTGTAATAAATTACGGCCATAGTACTACTATCTGCTGAGTCCTCTTAGTCCCCTTAGTGAATTACTGAACCTGGGGGTAACCTTGGAAAACCCTGATACATCATTCTGCATTCTCAGCTCCTTCTATGTGAAGCCTCTTCCATTCCTCCTACGCCAGAAGAATCGCTCACTCTATTGTTCTGAGTAAGCCAAGTCATACCACTTGTATAGTTCTTACATACTGTATTACAGTTGCTATGCATATGTCCATCTTTTCTGAGGACAGGGATCATGGTTTATCATCTTTGTATCACTATATTCTAGTATAGTGACTGTAAACTAAATAGTTGCTCAATGAATGCTAATTCTGTTTAACTGTCATCAAGGGTATAGCTTGCAAAAAGAAAATCAAATGCAGTCTATTCAAATACAGCCAAACCCCAGAATTTTGGCCGTTTTACATGCTCAGCTTTTTTAAACTGAAGATAATATTTTTACTTAAACAAACTAGCACATAAACAGGCTACAGATTATAAAGCAAAACATGATGACATAAGAAATAAAGATCAAATTTTGGCTGTATGAATATATTTAAATTTTGAATTCACTTCCTGTAAAGTTCTTTGTCATGATGTGTAATTATCAAATACACATTTTGTAACTAACATTTTATTTTCCTATATACTTGAGCTTCTATGATTAAATGTACATGTACTTTGTAAAGCACTGTTATCTGTCACCCCAGATTTTCCCTTAAATTGAGTAGTTCAAAATATCTGTATATTTGAAGAATGACTTTTGCTATAGAGACCATGACTGGAGTTACCAAACATAAAATTAATATAGGGCACACCTCAGAAACCTTGTGGTGTTTATGTAGTATTTTAAGACATAAGAGCGAATTCATGGATAGCTTTATTTTAAAATTCTTCTTCTTTAATAAATGTTCACAAAGCGGTAATTACCCTATTAATGTTTCTATTAGGAATTCATTCCTTATTGGATTATTCATTGGAATGATAGAAAAGAGAATATTGTGATATAATCAATATTATTTCTACAGGCATGTTTCACCTTGTTCCTTATTAACATTTGATCCCAATGAAGTCTTCAAAATCTTTCCCTTCCCTGCACCATAAAACTACCAAATATCAAAGGGCTGTCAGGTATTATTATCATTCTTTCTCTGAGCCCATGTTAACCAAATGTTCTCTTTCTTTTTGGCTAAAAAGTCAGCAAAAATCAGAGAGGTTCTATCAGTCATGAAAGACCCTGGTCGTACATATAAGATCTCTTTGCACATTATAATAATCCTTGTATGTTCTGCACTATTTTAATAATCTATAAAATAATAGAGGTAGAAGTATATTTTGGGGAAATATATTTTGTATTTCATGCAGTAGATATGACAAGTACAGTGATTTCCTGGGATTTTTAAAAAAATGGGTTTTCATTTCTATCGTCTTCAGGTCAAGGCACTTTAGTGTTACATTTACTGACCAATTTTGAATTAAGCAGACTGTATTTAAATGCTGCAGGGGAGCCAATAGAATGATCTATTATCCACAGATCAATGGGGAAAAGCATGTGTGCACTTGAAAATTATGGAGGCTCATCTACTCTATTGTGTCAGTGGCCCTGATCCAAATTAAAGATGTGAACATCCGTCCATTAATATCAGAGGCAGCTTTTAAGACAATCAGGCCAAAGCAGAATTCAATTTGAGGGCTTTTTTGATTATTTGATTATAATGTCAAGCTGACTTTAAGATGACTCAGCCTCTTCAATGGTCATAATCGACACTTTGGAAATTTTAAACCTTTATGACCTCTTCTAGCCTGCGACCCCCCAATGCAACATATAGGCTTTATTAACACAGATTTGCCTCTGATTGTACATTGTAAGGAAGTTTTACAAATAGCTACATAAATGGTTCAATGAAAGTTTAGTTTTTGTTCTGTTTTCATTTGTTTGTTTTGTTTCTGAGACAGACCCTCACTCTGCCACCCAGGTTAGAGCGCAGTGGTGCGGTGTGATCACAATTCACTGCAACCTCGAACTTTTGGGCTCGAGTGATCCTCCTGCCTCAGCACCCTGAGTAGCTGGAACTACAGGTAGCACTGCCATGTTTGGCTAATTTTTTAAAAAAATATTTTTGTAGAGACAAAGTCTCCCTGTGTTGGCCAGTTTGGTCTTGAACCCCTGGCCTCAAGTGATCCTCTCCCAAAGTGCTGGAATTACAGGTGTGAGCCTCCCAAAGTGCTAGAATTATAGGTGTGAGCCACTGTACCCAGCCAAGTTTCAGCTTTCGTGGAAGTATATTATGCAACCATACATGCATAATACATAATTTTAGGAATATACTTCCATGCAGAAGTTGACCCTCCAACTTAATGCATAGCTTCAGCAGATGAACATGAAATTGGTAAGGAAGAAGGAGACACTAACCTCACTAGCCAGATAACTGAATAACTACAGAGGTCAGTGGGATGACATATCATTAACAGGTTGTTCTCATATTAGAATACTTGCTTTGTTTTACCAATAAATGGGAGTGCATAAATATCTATAAGAGAAAACAGGGGCAACATTTATTATGTGTCTCCAATGTGCCAGGTGATTTACCCATTGGTTTACATATATGAGTTAATTTTAATCCCCACAACAACTCTATGATATGAGCTGTAACTGGGCCTGAGGGATTAAGAAACTGGCTTATAGTTTCTTATACGTATATGTGGTTGATTGTTGTAGTAATGGCCCCCAATGTTTTCATGGTTTTCGGTATCATCATTTTTTGACAGTACCCTTCACTCTGTCTCTGTGCTTCGCCATTTTGCCAATGGAACAATAGCAGAGACTTGCATATTTGGATTTACCTTCTCTTACTGATCACTGCCACACCATCATTTGGGAAAGCTCAGGCTGCAATGCTGGAAAATGGAAGACACATGAAGCAGAGGCAAGCCATGCCAGTGGAAGCCTCCATAGATCAACCTGCCTACCCAATCTGGCAGTTATCTGCAGGTGTATACTTGAGCCCCAGCTGAGACCAAATGAGCCTGGCCTAAACCAGAAGAACGACCTGGCTGAGCCCACCCCAAGTTGCCTTGCTGTAGAATAATAATCTAAATAAAGGGTTACTGTTTTAAAGCAAGTTTTAAGGTTCTTTGTTATATAGTATATGAACTAACTAATACAAGGTGTTAGTAAGAAGTGCGGCTGGATTCTGTACCTATGCCTATCTGAGTCCAAGGGCCATGTTCATATCGTAAGTAAAAACAAGAAGATAAATTGGTAATAGAGCTCTTGATTAAATCAATGAAAATGATACAGAATGAAGCCCATTTTAGGCTAGGTCTCAGAGCAAGCCACACAAATTAGAGTGTAAGTCACGGCAATCTGTTCCCTGTGATTGGAATAGCTAAAAAGATGTGCACAAATCTCAAACAAAGCTCTTCTCTGTGAAAATGAATGGTGGCAAACTAGACTGCCTGAATGTTATGATTTTAATCCAATAGGCTTATGAGATATGGATCCAAATTTATGCACATAAATATTTTCATTTCAGCTCCCAAGTATCTCTAAAACAATGCTATTGATACTTGAGGAGACTCCAAGTTGGAAGGGATTAATAGCAGCCTCACTTTATGTGTTACTGCCCTGGTAAAGTTTTTCCATGCTGATCATCTCATTGTGTTATGTGAATAATTCAGAATATAAATTTGCTTTCATTGTTAACATAGGAGACAATAAACTTGACAATGGAAATGGAAGTATGAATCATACTGGAGACTTTATGAATATTCAAGTTAAATCAGATTTGGTTCTGAACTCCACACTTCTGCTCACAGTGTAAATCACTGTGTATATTACTCAAGAGGTCACCCCAAACAGACTATAGGAATGCTTCTTCCCTTGGAATATGCAATTAATTACTATTGTTCGCCCCTAAGGATTTCACTTTCAAATTGTTTATGTTCTGGTGTCACTGATGAGCTGACTGAGAAAATGAAACACTTCAGTTTAATTACCAGCTGCAATTATAGCTCGTGTAAAGGTACTTCATCTTATACTCTTTTTATAATTGTCTATTCTTATGATATAATATGCAGCTATATTTGCTGCCTTTCAAAGTGCTAACAATGCCACTCAATTTTCAAAAAATAAATAAATAAATAACACAAGATGACTCTAAAGTGTTTTGAATGTGGCTTAAACCTGTTGTAAACACAGTGCTATGTTCTGTTTCATCCAAAGACCTTTAGCTTCTTGTACTTTCAATACATAAATATCATGGAAGTGAGAAAATAGGTAAGTCAATTTAGTCAACCACTTTATTAAGGTTAGGTTCTGTTTTAGAATAGAGATGAAATAAATATAGAAAGTCTAGTCTAGTTCATATACAAGCAGATGGGAGTTTACATCCAGCTTTTCCCCTTACCAGGGATGTAACTAATGTCTTCTTACTTTTCTAATTTTATTGCTTATTTGCTTAACTTTTGGAGTTGTATTTACAAAATAGGGTAATGTTGGTTTCTAACAAATAAAGCTGTTGTGAAGATTATGTAAGATTATTGATGTTAATTGCCTGTCATAATTCCTGATACATACTAGGGGCTCGACAAACTTTAGTAATTTACTCAACTCTTCACCTTCTATATATATACATTTTTATTTTTTTGATGGAGTTTCGCTCCATCGCCAAGGCTGGAGTGCAGTGGTGCGATCTCGGCTCAATGCGCGCTCCCCTTCCTGGGTTCACTCCATTCTTCCGCCTCAGCCTCCCGAGTAGCTGGGACTACAGGCACCTGCCACTATGATGCCCGGCTAATTTTGTTTTTGTATTTTTAGTAGAAATGGGGTTTCACCATGTTAGCCAGGATGGTCTTGATCTCCTGACCTCGTGATCTGCCTGCCTGGGCCTCCCAAAGTGCTGGGATTACAGGCATGAGCCACTGTGCCCAGCCCACCTTCATTATAATTTTTATGTAGAGGGCAGCATGATATGTTGATAACTATAGGCACTAAAGCCTGACTTCCTGGGTTCAAATTCTGACGATACTCTTACAAATTTTGAATCTTGGCCACATCATTTAACCTCTATGAGCTTCAATTTTTCTCACCGGTGACAGGGAGTAATAATATAATCTACCTAATAGGATCATTGCAAAACTTAAACAATAGGGCAGAAATAGGTGCCCGGCACATAGAAAGCTAGAATAAAAATCTATCAATGTGGTGGCAAAATGATTATATTTTTGCTTTGAAAGTATTAGAATGAAGTATCTTTTAGGACCACAATAGTAGAAACCTAGAAATCAATAACAGGAGGAACTTTGGAAACCTGAAAAATACATGGAAATCAAACCATATGCTCCTGAATAACAAATGGATCAATGAAGACATTAAAAGAAAAATTCAAAAATGTCTTGAGACAAAGTAAAATGGAAACACAGGCTGGGCACAGTGGCTCATGCCTGTAATCCCAGCACTTTGGGAGGCCGAGGCGGGCAGATCACAAGGTTAGGAGTTCGAGACCATACTGGCCAACATGGTGAAACCCAGTCTCTACTAAAAATACAAAAATTAGCTGGGTGTGGTGGTGCACACCTGTAATCCCAGCTACTAGGGAGGCTGAGGCAGGAGAATGGCTTGAACCTGGGAGGTGGAGGTTGTGGTGAGCCGAGATCGTGCGACTGCACTCCAGCCTGGGGACAAAGTGAGACTCTGTCTCAGAAAAAACAAACAAACAAACAAACAAACAAACAAACAAACAAACAAAAAACAAAAAAAGAAAACACAACATACCAAAATCTATGGGCTTCAGCAAAAGCAGTTATAAGATAAAAGTTTTTAGCAATAAATGCTGACACTGAAAAATAACAACAACCTAACATTAGACCTCAAGGAACCAGAAAAAAAGAACAAACTCAACCCAAAATTAAGAGAAGGCAGGGAATGATAAAGATCAGAACAGAAATAAAGACTAGAATACAATACAAAAGATCCATGAAATGAAGACTGGCTATTTGGATAAGACAAGCAAAATCAACAACTCTTTACCTAGACTAACTAAAAAAAAAACAAAAAACAAAAAAAGAGAGAGAGAGAAGACTCAAATAAATAAAGGAGACATTACAACTGATAACACAAAAATACAACATATTATAAAAGACTATTATAAACAATTGTACACTAAAGCGTTGGATAGCCTAGAAGAACTGGATAAATTCCCAGATAACCAAGAGCGAATTATGAAGAAAGAGAAAACCTAAACTGACCAATAATAAGTCAGGAAATTGAATCAGTAGTAAAATGTTTCCTATCAGAGAAAAGCCCAGGACTTGATGGGTTCACTGCTGAATTCTACCAAGCATTTAGAGAATAATTAATACTAATTTGTCTCAAGCTATACCAAAAAATTTAAGAGGATGGAACACTTCTAAATTCATTCTATGATGCCACCATTACTCTGGTATCAAAACCAGACAAAACACACATTAAAAGAAAACTACAGGCAAATATCTTCAATAAACACAGGTGCAAAAATCATCAACAAAATAGTAGCAAACCAAATTCAACAGCACAATTAAAAGATCACTCACCATGATCAAGTGGGATTCATTCCAGGGATGTGAGAATGGTTCAACAAGATTTAACTATGCTACACTGTATATATACTTCAAAACATCATGTTGTACATGATAAATACATACAATTTTCTATGTCAGTTTTTTTTTTAAATAAAAGAACCCTCTAAAAAAGGCTCTTATTTCACCTTCAGTAATATTTTGAATTTGGGGAACAAAGTGCTTTAGCACTAAAAACGGGATACAAAATGAAATGTAAATTGTAGAAAAGCATTGTGCATTCTTGTATCTGATAATTTGTGCTTGAAATAATAGATACAGCATCTGGATTTTGTTTCTGGACTGTTATTTACTGGGAACTACAATGTTTTTGAATGTTTGGCCAAGGGGATGTGAAATAAGCATGAAATCCATATTAGTGTCAAAACAGATCTGTGTTGTGTTATTATGTTTGCCACTTTGATATACAGCTCTGAGACATGGACTTGGTGCAGCTGTCATAATAGGAAATGTGAACAGTTTCATACACATTGTTGATACACGATAACCAAGCATATAAAATGAAAAGCTAGAATCATAAATATACCAGAAATTCAAAAATAAAATGTGAGTGGAATTGTCTGTCATGATGTCAGCACAATTTTGCTTAACCAGTCATGTAGCATGAATGGAGGATATTCAAAATTGAAATCATTTTACATTGATATATTTGTAATTCAAAGTATAATATTTGATGTTCTATGTATTGAGGCAGGGCAATTCTGGAAGTACATTATATGAGGGCACATGGAATTTGGTCTCAAGTACAACTAAAAGTGATAACATATTCCACTTTGTCCCACTAGCTCTTAAAAGAGCATCACCCAAAATTCCAAAAAAAAAAAAAAAAAAAAATTCCTTTTTCTTTCACAGCCTCTTGGCAAGGGGTAGCGTTGAGAGGTTGTGCTGTGATATTTCTATGACTGGATTTCCATTTTTAAAATGTAAGCAGTTTTTGTGTGTGTGTCAACTGTGCTGTCGCACTCACTACTAGAGTCATCAGTATATCCTTAACTATGTCCATAGAGACATAAAAAGATACAAAATCTTCAAGGTAGAACCAGACCATGGAGTTGACTTTTAGCAATGCCCTTTAAAAGCAGAAGAAAAGACAATAATGCATTGTTAAGCTAGTTTTGATGTTTATGGAAAGCTATCTTAGTAGTCAAATGACAAGATGATGTTTTGCTTTCAGCACACTTAATTGCACATACATATGAACTCAGAGGAACTTTTAAGAAGTATTCAAGCTTCACTTGTGACCCTGAAATAAAGAATTTTCTATGGAATTATTGCAAACAGAGATTAGCTCTGTGCTTTATGGTGGAGGTGATGGCTACAAGGATATTCACAGAAGAAGCTACATCATGCCAAAGGCTAGATAGAGAGAATGCCAGCCCATGTGTTGTGAGGTGGCTGAAAAGAGTTCAGATTTGGGTAGAATACATTCCTTAGATGAAACATGGACCCTGTTTACACATGTTTAAGGGAGTTTTATGGGAAAGAAGAAATAGACTCAAAACTTGGTTAGTCCTACACCCTGCCCATAGCAGGCATCACTAATGGATCACAGCAGCTCTTTTTCCTGATGAGATTGAAAACACCTTGGAATTGTTCCTAACAGTCTACTCAGTCACTATTAACCAGAATTTTCTCAAGAGATGGATTTGAAATATAAATCATGCTGGAGACTTCATGATTTGTCATTTTTGAAAAATATACAATTTCTGAAGTGAGTCCTAGGTAGAATAAACCCAGGTGTTCTAGAGGTAGATTTAGGCCGATGTAAATAAGTTTCTATGTTTTAAATGTGCTCAGAGTAGCATGGGCTGCCTATAATCCTCCCAGAAGCATTCAGGGACTCCTTGGGAAAGTGCCTAACAGGGGATTCATGTAATAAGGTGTGGAACAGTAAGATCACTTAGAGAATTTTCAACGCCATGGTTAAAAATATGAATGTGGGTCAAAATATCCAGAACCCCCAAATTTTTAAAAAAATACACACTAGGCCGGGCACGGTGGCTCAAGCCTGTAATCCCAGAACTTTGGGAGGCCGAGACGGGTGGATCACGAGGTCAGGAAATCGAGACCATCCTGGCTAACACGGTGAAACCCCGTCTCTACTAAAAATACAAAAAAATAAGCCGGGCGAGGTGGCGGGCGCCTGTAGTCCCAGCTGCTCGGGAGGCTGAGGCAGGAGAATTGCGCGAACCCGGGAGGTGGAGCTTGCAGTGAGCGGAGATCTGGCCACTGCACTCCAGCCTGGGCGACAGAGCGAGACTCCGTCTCAAAAAAAAAAAAAAAAATACACACTAAATACAATTTATATTATATGACAGCCAGTTGAATGCAGCAAAGTAGAGAGAAGAATAGCTATCTACACATCTATCTATCATCTACTGATACCTACTACATATATGCATGTGCATGTGTGCATATGTGTGTATATGTATCATCTGAATATTACATTTTTATTTTATTCATAAGGTACTTCTTGAAGATTTTGTGAAGTTGGAATTTTAAAATCAACACCACCGTAATGCTTATAGTGCTTGTCTTATGTCTGAAGAATTGTAATAGATCAAATACTTCAAATATACACATTTTTTAATGATATTTGTACCTTAGCAGGGGGGGACTTGTGGGTATTTACCTTCTTGTGTTCTACTTCATCAGCAAAAATGACATTTATTAATCTTTGAGTTTTTCCCCTACCATTTATTAATGATTAACATCTTGTTCAATGTCACATACTTGAGCAGCATGTACCAAATATTTGTGAATTTATTTTATTCCTGACAGTGAACATGAAAGCCAACAGATATTTATTACAGGTAAAGGGAGATGGGGGGCTTTAAACCATGAATAGATCTGGGAGGAAACTCTCTGCATAACATTGTGTGTGTCAGTATGTTCAGTGTGTGTGTTCCCTTGCATGACAAAAAAAAGAAAAAAAAAAAAAAAAGACAGCATTTACTGAGGAAATAAAGAGAAAAAAAAAAGCTTGCAGACATTGAGAAGTGAGTCTTGACCCATTTGAACACAGTTCCCTTTTACTAGCCAGTCAGCAGTGGGTGATATTTTCCACTCCTTTGATAAGATCTTAGGCTGCCTAACAAGTCACATTTTGTTTTGTGCAAGATGTGTTCCATTTCCTTTGGCACAGAAAGATATATTCATAACGCTTTTCTGTTCCATCCCTTGCCTTTTCTGCCTCTAATTCCCTAACTCACACCCCCAAATTTTGCCAGCAACTATATCTTCTTTCTCCAAACTGAAAACAGAGTTTATATTTGATAATTTGAATGTGATGGTTGGGAAAGGAATGATTATGTAGGGACTTCTTTCTTTATATAAGGATGCTAGATATTTTGGAAGAGAGAAATAATATGCACGTTTTTAAGGCAGGTAGAGCACGGATTTAATTTCATTCTCTATAATCTTATTTTTCTTAATGGCACATGTTCATTAAATCATTTGCACCAAGGATACCTAGAATCCAAAGTATTTATCAGGCCTTGGAAATAATCTAATAGAAGTAGAATAGCATTTATTTTCATCTCATGACCAGCTCCTTCTGCTACCTTAAGGTCACATACAAACTTAGTTGTGATGTTGGTTCCTGAAAAAGAATGTCATCAGGTGTCCCATAGGTTGACAGCATTATGGAAAAAATCATATAAGCAATACCTAAAACTGTTAACTACCATAAATTTGATTATCTTTGTATATTAACTACAACCACAAATACATAAGAGGCTATTAATAACCTTATATAATAAAACTAGAGGGGATGCATATTGGGACATAATGGCCCTAGAGACTTATATAAAAGATATTTTAACTAAATACTGTTGGGGTGGTAGGGAAAAAGTTTCTGTTTTATCACTGCTTCTGACTATATATATTTGTTTCTTTCCTCCTTAGACAAGGCTCTCCACTTTCACGACTTAAGTATGCTCTTTTAGGTCAGTATTATACTTTTACTAACAAGCTAAACTTTCCTGTAACATGATTAACATATTTGGGCTATAGTTTTATGTTAACATGCTAGAATTAACTATTTGAAGCTTAGTTTTAACGAAGCCCAAATTTCTTAGCACAGCAACAAAAACCCTTATAGTCTGATTCCTATTTCCCTAGTGTCATTTCTCATGATACTCATATTAAACTGTGAGACATTTTCCAAACAAACCATCCTTTTGTACAGCTCAAAGACTCTGCACATACTTTTGCTTTGCTTCTGCCTGGGATTCCATTCCTGTCTCGTCTTCAGGTCACTTTGTAAGCATTCTCTGAGATCCTTCTCTCCTAGACAATATGAGTAGTGATTTGTTTAAACTGAGTTCCATGGGGGGAGTTAATTGCCTAGTATTGGAGGGTAAGAACTACACTTTATATACCTGCTTTTGACACCAGAATCTTGTTCTTTCTTTCCTGAGCCCTTTCATTGTGTCTGGTTTGCTCACACAATACCTTAGCAGAAGCACGTAACAAACACAATTGGTAAACGGTGTTTTGCCAGCCAAGAAATATTTATGTTCTAAGCACTATTCACAGAGACTACAGCCATGAACAAGCCAGAGTCCCTGGTCTCTAGAGACATTGTCTCTAATTTTCCTTTTAGATTCAAATTTGGAACCACTCTACTTTGCTCCATTCTTTCCTAGCTCTTAGGGCCATTTCCAAAACGCATCTCCTAAATCTCATTTCATGTTGCTTTGAGAACCCATTTGGATAAGCCAATTTTTCTAGTCTTGAGGCCTGAAACTCCTTTAAACACAATTTTGTCTCTCTATCCCCACATAACTAGAGACATGGACACAAGGTACTCCCAAATTTTGCCCTTGGGGATCTGCACTGGTTGGTTCAGTCCCATTCAGTTATCTTTTTAAAGAGTCTGAGAGGCTGGGCACAGTTGCTCACACCTATAATCCCAGCACTTTGGGAGGCCGAGATGGGTGGATCACTTGAGGCCAGGAGTTCGAGACCAGCCTGGCCAACATGGTGAAACCCTGTCCCTACTAAAAAATACAAAAAAATCAGCCAGGCATGGTGGCGGGTGCCTATAATCCCAGCTACTTGGGAGGCTGAGGCAGGAGAATCGCTTGAATCCAGGAGGCGGAGGTTGCACTGAGCTGAGACCGCACCATTGCACTCCAGCCTGGGCAACAAGAATGAAACTGTCTCAAAAAAAAAAAAAGAGTCTGAGAATTGGTAAATGATGAATCTATACTTGGTAAATGACAGAAAAATAAGAAAATATATTTAAAGAACAAATACTACTTAAAATATTAGCACCATTAGAATAAAGTGTTAAAGTACATGAATATTTATACACGCTCCCCCAATAGAATTGCTCATCCAATGCGATTCATGATGACTCAGTGAAACTTTTATCAATGTCATTTTTTTCTCATCATTTGTTGTTTAAATGTGCCAACTATTCTACTTTAGCTTTAGGCAGGGAAGAGGATTATTTCTTTTTCTAATTTTGGCTAATGTATAAGAGGTTATGAAAAATATGCAAAGGTACAGGGACATATTATTCCCAAAATGTATTCATTGCTTTAAGAAACCTTTATTTCAGAATAATAGAATTGAAATGTCAAATTCAGAATCAAATGTCAGAGGACTTTTGCAGCAAGCCTTCTTATACTTGATTATTTTCTACATATGAATCTCAAAAGACAGCTAATTCAGCCTACAAAGAGAATCGTATTTTAATGAGAGTTGAAGTTAAGTGATCAAACCATTGTAATTTATATTGAAGGAAATGTAATTTTTGAAAAATCTATTTTACCTTCTCTATGAAAAGTGTTTGGAAACTATAGCGAGGTATGTTATTCTCAGGTTAAGCAGTAGACACTATCAATCAAAATTCTTCCAGATTAGATAGATCAAAATATTAATATAATTTTTGGTACTTTGTAGATCATGTTTTCCTGTATCTCATCCAATCCTAAGTACAACACTGTAAAATAGAAAAAATACCACTAATTCCATTTTATAAATAATGCTCAGATAATTAGTGACTTGCCAAATTAATAAAGCCAAAAATTGGTGGACTTGGAACTTGTAGTCATGTGTTTTGACCACACTGTCCAGTATTAAGTTGTTATGGATAGTCACTGCCTAATGAGTATAAGATCCCTTCTAAACAAAAATAAAATAGCCAAAAGACCTCATTCTTGTACAGATTATTGTAACTTTCATTCATGTAACATCTTTAGCACCTACGATAGTCAAGTACAGGGGTAGGCAGTAGTTTATGAAGATGAGTAAACATGTCCTCAAGTCCTTAGAGTCAGAGAACACAATAATTTTACTAATATTGCTGGTGTTATCTACTAGTTAGATAATACAGTTGAAATGGAAACCTTCCATGTCGTATAACATAAAAAGGACAGAACCATCATAGTTCCATGGAGGGTGTAATAACATTATGTGTGTGTGTGTGTGTGTGTGTGTGTGTCTGTGTGTGTGTGTGTAAACTGGTTTTTGTCCATGGTTCCCAGCTTATAACTCCTATAACTCTGGTCATTTCCTAAATGTTTAAAACAATAAGCATATCTTTTGTTAAAGCATTTGGCCATTTGTCCTTGGTTCCTGAAGCAGCTTTGGAAGTGCTTCAGAGCAATAAAGATAAAAGACCGTCTTTGGTTATAATGTTGGAGTGCTGTAGGTCTCAGAAGCAGACCTCAGAAGAAATCTCTTCCTCTGACCTTCTCATACCTTCTTTTCACCTCCTCTTCTTTTTCCCCCAAGGCAGGACTCTAATCTCTCCCCACCTTTCTGTCTTGGAGGCGGCCATAAGGAAATTCTCTGACCTACCTACCTTGTCTGATTGTAGATCCTAAGACCTCCATTTCAGAAGGGGGTCCTGCCTGATAGGAAGAAGAAATGCTGTACACAGAGGCGAAGAAGAATCTGAACAGACAGGCCTTGCTGTGTTTTTCCCACTCAATGTATTAGCATTAGATTATAACCTTTTGTCCAAACAAATTGTCTAGGCTTTAATCATGCCTATTTAATAAAATCCCTATAAGAGGCAAAAGAAGATAGGGTATGGAGAGCTTCTGGACAGCTTAACTGGTGGAGACTCACAGGAAGGGGAACAAGAACTCATCCACATGCTGGGAGAGTGATGCACCCCAACTTCACAGGAACAGAAGCTCCTGCACTCAGGACACTTCCAGACCTCACCCTGTGCACTTCTTCATTTGCCTGTTTATTTCCATCCTTTAAAATATCCTTTATAATAAACCAGTAAACATAAGTAAGTGTTTTCCTGAGTTTTGTGAGCCATTCCAGCAAATTAACCAATCATAAAGAGAAGGTCATGGGAACCCTAACATGAAGCCAGATGGTCAGAGGTTCCAGAGGCCCAGACTTGCAACTAGTGCCTGAAGTAGAGGCAGTCTTGTGGGACTGAGTCCTCAACCTGTGGGTTCTAAGCTATTCCCAAGTACATAGCATAGGGACTGAATTGGATCAGAAGATGCCCAGCTGGTATCCACTGCAGAATTGGTTGCTTGCCTGTTGGTGGGGAGAAATTCCGACATTTGGGCACAGAAGTCTTTCTGTGTTGATTTCTGTGCTGTGAAAGCAGAAGAAAAGTAGTTTGTTTTTTCCTACACAAAGGGTAAACAAGCCAGGAAAAGTGAGAAAATATAGAGATGTTCTTTGAATGATTCTTTTTATCTTTTGCAAGTTTGAAATATTTCATGTATTTAATTAAAGAAAAAATAAGAGACTCAATGGATATTTGTGAGCACAGCTAACCCTTGCATCTCGGACCCATGATGGTATCTTTTAAGAAAACTTAGCGCTTTCAGATTTAGTAAACAATGAATATCCTCAAAGGTCCCATCTCCATGGTAAACCATAAAAGCCAGTGCTGGGTAGAAGAACTAAATTGAAGTGAAATAGAATGGGGTAAAGCTCATAAGATGGTGGACTTGGAATGCTGTGTTAGATGGTAACGTAACAGAAAATGCTTTGGGTGCTTGTGAAAAGCCAAGGGATAAAGATAAATGCAATAAAGGCTTTATTAGGAGAAAGCTACATCCATCCCTTTTCAAAAATTAATTTTCCATAAAAGTCATCTGTGTTATAGCATCAAAGAGTCCATATTGTACGTTCTGCATAGAATTTTATCATGGGCATATAACTATAAAATAGTCTAACCGTAGAGATTCTGAAAAATGTCCATCAGGGCTATATATCCTAGAAATGGAATAGAATCTTACAGATCAAATAGGCATCTCAAAACTAACATCTTCAACATCAAACTCTTAATTTCCACTGCACATGTACATCCAGTCCTGATCCTCACTTGTCAGTTCCTCAGACACCAAATCTTTCAATCATCCTTAACAGTTCTCTCAATCCCACATATGATTCATCAACAAGTTCTGTCTGTTCCATTATCAAAATATATTCATAAACAATCAATATCATACCATCTCTACCTTAGTCCTTGGTACCATTATCTCATGTGTAGATTATTACTTCTGCATGAGTTTTCCAGCTTCTAATTTTGCCTTCTGAATCATCTAGTCTCTAAAGGACAGCCAGAATGATCCTATTAAAATGTGAACCAGTTCATGACTCTCTTCTCAAAACTCTCCAGTGTCTCCTAATCTAATTCACAATTACAAAGTATTTTACCAAGACCTGCTCTATGCCTACGATTGCTAACACCCAAGTACTGCCCCTTTTGATCTCACCTTATCCTCTCCCTTTGTGCCTCCCTGATTCTTGTCCAGTCACAATGTCTTCTTGATGTTCTCCCAGCCTCTGGGCCTTTACACTCCTGCTCCCTTTGTCTGGAATCATTTATCCCAGAGATTAATAAATAGCAATTAGTATCAGGTACAGGTCTAGGTTATGTAGGGCCTACAGCTTACACAACTTGGAGGCTCTCTTTCTAGAAAAGAATATGATACTTTGTATACAATATTTAATAGAAGGTCATAGAAGAGGCCCATGTAAGTGAGAGGGACTAAAGTTTTAGCTTTCTTAGCCTCATATATATCCGCCTCTTATATAACACTATGTGCCATGCATCTCTCTAAATGCTTTACATATACTACCTCATTTAATCTTCATAACAATCCTATGAGGGAAATATTATTATTCGCATTGAATAGATTAGGAATCTGAGACACGGAGTGGTTAAGTAATTTCTTTTAGGTCAAAGGACGAGTGGAGGGCCAGCACTAAGTATTCAGGTTGGCCTGGTTCCAAAGACTGTGCTTTTACCTTCTTGTGCATTAAATCGGCAAGTCCTGCTTTCTCACTGCCTCCAAATCCCCAATCAAACACCACCTCATCAGAGAGGCCTTCTCTGGTCACCTTACCTTTCCCCACTGTCCCCTCTCTAGAGCCACACCCTCTCTCATTTCTTTCATAGCATGTATCACCACTTGAAAGGTTAGGTGCTTACTTATCATCTTTTGTCTATCTTCACACACCTGAATGTAAACTCTCACTTTGTATCTGTTGTTAAAGAATGTATTTCCTGATGCCTATAACAATGCCTGGCACTTTTCAGGTTCTCAATAAGATTTTGTGGAATAAATTCTTCCTTTATTTTCAGTGTCTAAAGCACAGCTCCATAATGACTATGATTACAAAAAAAAATTAATTATACACAGCATACTGTATTTGCTAGGAGTAAGTGGTAATTTTTAGATCAGTGGTTCTCAAAGTGTGATCCATGAACAAGCAGCATAAAAGTTTTATTTGAATAAGTTACACACACATTTGTTTTAAGTATTATCTGTGACTACTTAAACTACTTTTGCACAAGAATGGTAACATTGAATAGTTGTGACCAAAACCACACGGTCCACAAAGCCTAAACTACTTATTATCCAGTTCTTTACAGGAAAAGTGTGCTGATCCCTGCTATATACAAAGCAACTATTGTTGTTATGCTTATTCCACCAAAGCATCTGCTGTGGAGCTGCTGCAGCCAATAAGAATTTAGCTTTTTGCAGGTGGTTTTGGTGGAGATATATCTGGAAAGCATGATGGAACTGGAAGAAATCTAGAGAAAGGAAACTAGGGACATCAAAGAGAGGAACTGGTTGCCAAATGAGGAGAGGCAAAAGGGATTAGAGCTTCCAGTTTGGAGTAGGAGGTCTCATAAAGATTCATATTGAAGTTTATGAAATCATTAATTGACCAAATAGGATGGGCAGGGAAGACATTTTTGCCAACAAGGTATTTCTGATGGAAACCGATAGACAGCAAACGGAAGAAAGGGAAGAATGGCTATGGTGGCCACACTGGAGGAAGGAGTACCTCACCTCAGGGTACCCGGCTCACTAATGTTGGTAGTCCTGAGATACTTCTTTATAAGGTTGCTTAACTTGGAAATATTTTCTGATGAAGAAAATGACACAAAAACAGCAAATAAAATTTCAGCTGAGAAAGTGCCTTCCAAAGGGAACTGAACAAAGAAAGACCTAAAGATGGAATTTTACTGTTTTAGTGGATGAGAAAACATTCCATTATTTTTCCCCTACATGTGTTTTTATTTATTCCTTTATTATGTAGATCTTGACCTTCTCCCCGCTGGCTTAAAACAACAACAACAACAACAACAAAAAACTTAGTATGTTCTGGTGATTGTGTTTGGCTAATTTATTTCTACCTTTTTCTCCCTCCAGCCCCCAACTTCCTCTATTAAAAGGAACACAACTGGTAAATTGGCCCCACCTCATAGGAAAGATGGATTTTTGTACAAGATGGAAAAACACAGGTGATTCAAACATCCTTTCTAGGTCACGCATTTAACCCTCTCATTTAATTTCCCCTTCACTGAGACAATTTCTTTTTTAAGATTGCAAACATAACCTGCACCTGCAATTACTTGTTAGAAAAATTAGTCTTGTGCTTTTCCCCCTTAGGAACAAAGAAGCTTTCAAGTGTTTAGCTGACTAAACGCCAGCCTTTGTAGACATGGCTTCGAAATGAATTGGAACTTAAGTGTAATTAAACACATAAAACATCCTACCCTTGGACGCAAGCTTTCTTTGGAAATATCTCAGCACATACTATAAATTAGATCATTTACCCTGCTGTAAAACATCTCAGGATTGAGAGCATGAAACTCTGCAGCTCTCAATGTGGGATGATGCTACGACTGATCAGACTCTAGTAAGGCCCACACCCTATTTCAGGCTCTTTCAGTAGAGGAGATTTTCTAGACATCCACATTGCTTGACTTTTTCATTAATTAAATAATTAATAACTGCTACTTAAAGTCAGGAACATGACATCCAATGCAAGTGAAGGGAGAGAGAGCTTAAGTTACAGCCACTTAAGGTATGATCTCTGGAAGTCATGCATTAGAATTGCCTAGTGGAGCTTATCAAAATACAGTCTCAGGCTTCCCCATGCCTATGGAATCTGAATATTCAGGGACTGTAGGGCTAGGAACATATAGTTTAAATAATTGTTTCTGTTGATATTTATGTACTTTAAAGTTTGAGAACCAGTGGCAGGCATAAGGACACGGGTATCTGGGGATGTGCGAAAGGGAGGTTGGCTACACACACACACACACACACACACACACACACACACACCACATTTTGATGATATCAAAATTTTCAGTGGAACTAGCTATCCCAATGGAAGAAATATTGGCTGTACTTTAGAGCAGCTGTTCTTTAGAGCAAAATTTAAACAGACATAGGGAGCTTAAATAACAGCAAATGAAATCAAATGCCTTCATTTTTAAATCTCAAATTACATGCTAAGTTATAGACAAGGAGAGACAATATTTCCATAAATACGAAATCATGACACCTCAATATTCATCATTATTTAAGAATTAGTTCTACCCTCGAAATGTCTTTCAGAAAGCTAAAATGTACTTTTAAGAATTGACTCTTTAGAAAGTAATTATTTTATAGAAAGTCTTATACATGATTTGCCTCTCTAACTTCAGTTTCCACTCTTCAAGGCGCTGGTGCTGGCAATGAAACAAAAACAAGATATACACGCTTTCAATTTCCGCAAAGTGAATAGTCTAGTCTTCTCAAACAGAAGTTCAGATTTGTATCTGTGTTCCAGTGTTTTAACACTTTCGGATGCCTGATTTCCAGAAAAGTGAGGTAGCTTTGCATAATGTTATTTTAGAGTAACACTGATTATTTCACACTTGAGACTTCTGGAAATCTCACACAGCTTGAAGCATTTTGGAAAAATGAAATCAGTCTCAAATACAGGCACACTATCTGGCTACTCAGGCTATTATTTATTACCTTCCATGTGACCAATTAAATTCGTCTTGTAGTGGATTTCCCCATTTTTATCTCCCATTGTGACAACCCATCTTACACACTGTGGCTAGATTAATCTTCATGAAGGACACTTTAATCTTATCATGCTTATGCCCAACAGCCTCCAGTGCCTCCCAAATAAAGATCAAACTTCCGAATTCGCATTCAAGAACACGCACAATCTTCCCAAGTTTATTTCCTTTACATGGAGACTATGTCCAATGAAACTGATTTACGCTTTATTCTTCACATATGGATACTTTATTCTTTTCTGAAGCTATGCCTTTGGCCACACCATTTCCTATTATCATATCAAATTCCTACCTCCGTTTTAAGACAAGTCACAATCTTTCTCCTCTGTGGAAACTTCCCATTCCTTCCACCGTAAGTTCTTCTGAGCTATATAAATATAGGAACCATCCTATTGTAGTACCACATTGTTATTATCTGCATATTTAATTCTCCAAAGTCAAGGACTTTTTTTTTTCCTTATTTCAACAAGTATTTACAGAATACCAACAGCTTTTAAAGCAACGTTTTAAACGCTACAGAGGCTGCCAAGTTGAATAAAACCTAACCCTTGCCTTCTCACTGTCTGGTGCCATGTTGGTACTGAACAAATATATGTCGATTCCATAAGTGAGTGGCCCATCTCACTTACAAAAACAGAAATTCTTATTTAAAACATTATATTGTAATTTAAATTAATAAAAAAATCCTACTCAGGCAGAAGACTTTACTAGACTACCTTCAACATACCTAAATGCTGCCTATGCAGACCAAAAAATGCAAAAAGAAGTATATCTGTAAACACACAAAAAAGAAGTTCAAAAATGTTTGAAGTCTATTTTATATAAATTACAGATATATATTATTTTAATAACCTCATTATCTGCTTCTACAATTTATGCCTAGTAAACCTTCACTGTTAGTTCCATTAGTTCTTTAATATTGCAATGCCACATACATGTTAAATGCATTCTTTTCTGCAAATATTCACCACGTGTTTTAAACTAGATTTATTTAGAAGCAGTAATAAATGTATTTTCTTCACAATATAGGCTTTGTTTACATGATTTCAAACAAATTGATTGAAAATTTAAAAAAAACTAGATTAAGTATCCAGATGGTTATTCTAAATGATGCTAAATATAAGATCAATTGGAAAATTAAATTTTTGACTGCATTTTCTAGCTTCCATATGAATGATTCATAAGCTAGAAGTCAGAAGATCACTAAGATAACTTTGCTTCCTTTTGATACTTAAATGTTGCACTCCCACATTATGGAAGATTGGATGGCATATTCAACAAATACACAAAATAATTCAGATCTGTGGCAACTTGCTCTCTCCAAGAGATGAAAGTTTGTCCAGAGTCATGTTATCTTTCACTAAAATTCAACAGAAAGCTGGAGCACTAAGAATAAAAATGATTAAGGTTCAGGATTATGCCTGTCCCAGTTTGGAAATCGATGTCTTTGGATCTTAAAGCTTTCCCTTTTGAAGTAGAAAATCATTAATGCTATATAAAATAGTCTGATACATTAAAAAGTTCAATTAATTTTCTACATAGATACTGTTCTAGCCATCTGAATAAAAACAGCCTAAATCTAGACCCTTAAATCTCAGGATAATGACATAGGTAATGCCATAATTGAAATTCATTATGAGTAAGTGGTTTCGTGCAAGTGACCTGAAGAAAATAAACCAGTATCTTAAGTAAGGATGGAACTTCAAAATCTGTTTGCTATAGTGCCCAAGTTAGAGAAAAACGATCAGTTACTAATGGGGCAATACCAGATTAGTCACATTATTATTTGCCTGCATAAATAAGAGTTGATTCTTTTCAACGTCAGCTGTTACTGAACTTTCTGAGCCGTCTCACGAAACTTCAATATGTCACATAATTTCCACCAAAGATACATCAAAGCTTTGTACTTTTCTCCTCTATGTTGTCATAATTAAGTGACAATATGGAGTTCTACATATTCAACCCTACATTTTAAAGGGAGAGATTACCCAAGGCAAGGAATTCAAAACGTTCAGCAGAGAAAACTTAATTAGTTGGCTGAGAATGCCACTAGTGTATCAGTGGAAAACTACATAAAAATTAGTTAAAAGCATGAGTTTAATAGTCATATCTGGGTCCAAGGCTTGGTTCTAATACTTACTTGAAAAATTACTCAAACTCCAAGTAATCAGAGCTGGAACTTCTAATTAGAAAATTCCAAGGACTTCTAACACATCCCCTTTATATAAATAATCAGATGTCCTAGGAGGATGGGAGGGCCAGCATAAAATATAGTTTGGAGCTCAGAATCTTTCCCATTTTCCTCTTCACAATTCTTGGTCACTTAAATTGTCCCCAGAGGGGAGCTAAAATAGATATAATTATTAGGACATGGGAGAAAACACTTAGGTCCCAAGTCTCTTTGAGACCCTGTAAAGGATTCTAATGTTTCTGAGAAGTTCCCCATGGCTGAATAATCAGCTCTGCTTCAACCAACAGCTGTTTTTATCTTTGTTCTACATTGGACTGCCTTGTAACCTGTGGCTTAAAGAAAATATTTCACTGCTCAAAACAGTAATATAAAAAATTTTAGCATTATTGTCTTTGATTTTTGACTACATCTATTAGTGACAAATACCTCTGAATATTATTGAATCCTAAACATATCATCTCTTTCATATGATATACTACAATGTTAATGGTTGGTATTACTCAGGAGAATAAACTGTGTACCATGTAGATAGTTTATATTATGGTATTATATTATATATTATATTATACATGTAGTAGCTTATATATATTTATATAAGTATATTTAAATTTATATAATATATAAGTATATATAAATATATACTTTTAAGTATATATCATATAAATACAAAATACTTATAAATACTTAGATTATAAAGCTGTTAGAAGATATAAATGAAAATAATGCTTATATAATATACTTATATAATACATAAGTATATTGTATTTATACAAGTAGCAGCTTATATTAATTCTTTTCACTGTATTAATGGACACATTTGAAAGCCCTTTTATACTCTTCCAGTTCAGTGCTTGTATTTCTGTTGTACATGCAGGCAACTAGATAATTATGAGGTATTTTGATGGAAACCCACTCTCAAATATAGTAGAGCCTGATGTTTCACATAAATATTTTGGTGAACTCTCTCACAGATATATCTTTATCTCAACTTTAATTCAGAGTATATTTATACTGGAAAAGTTTCCTTGAGTCTTAATTATCATGGCTTTTTATTCATTTCGGAAATGTAAGTTTGTCTCAACGAGTAGATAGTTGCTATGTGCATTGCACATGGTAACCTACTGAATTCTTAATAATAGCAATAACTACATACTGACAATTTGAATGTCTTTTGAAAAATGATTGTTGGTTTTGTTTTTCTAAGGTAATGGAAATGCTTATACTTGTTAATAAACTGGAGCAGAAGCCCAGCAGGAATAGTTGAGATGCAAATGGAATGAAGCTGTGGTATTAAAGCAGTTGAGGATTTTGTAATTCTAAACTAATTTCCCCCCACCATGGTACATTTTAAGTTAGTTTTTATTTATGGGTATGAAACAAATTTCCCTCTAGTTAACATCTTTTGTCATCTGGTTGTATGTAGTCAAAAGTTATATTTTTAAAGCAATCTGTGCTTTTTTTTTTCATCAAATAAATGAAGAAAGTACTCTCTACTTCCTATTTGACTTTTAGCAGTTCAAATGTTATATTAAATTTGCTGCTAAATAAAGTATCTTTAATATAATTTTCATGTCATTGCTGTAATACAGCCCCATTCATGCATGTTAATATTTTCAGGCCAATTTTAAGGTCAGTTTACATTAGGTATAACATACTGTCCTTTGTTACATTGAATGTTATGATAAGGCTGACATGGGGGCTCAAACTAGACTGCTGATTTATAAAACCTGCCTTGGTTCAGATATGAGTTGTAGATGTAACATTTATCCATATAAATGATGCCTTGAAGAATTAGCCATGGTTGTCTCTGCTAAGGCACTGGGAGTGCAATTAGCTGGATTCTGGGTTCGCACTAGTTAAGATATTTGTGATATATACTGTTTGAGAAGTTTTTCTGATTTGGCCTTTGGGAAACAATTAAAAGGCTAAGCTAATTGGAATATTATATGAGTAAACTTATATAACTAACTTGAGCACTCTATATTTTATAGCATTGCTTTCAGCTACTGCTATGGTTTATGTCTTCTCACATGACCAGACCTTTGAGAGTATATAGTCCAGGACTCAAATGGCATCTCGGTGATGCCACTGAGAGCACAGCCTACTTCCTACTCCAACGTCCTTAATAAGTGACTTTTTATCTTCCTTATTTCAAGAAAGATATTGTGCTTCCAGATACAAATTTGACATTTATTCAGCAAATGCAGCCTGATAATTTTTTCCTAAATCTCATTGGCCAGCATTCTGCTTTTGATTAAGCCAAGCTGCAAGAGAGGCTGTGAAATCAAAAACTTTACTTTCCAATCTCTATAGAATAGAAGAGGGATGAAAGGAGTGTTGAGTGAGCCAAACTACACTATCTGCTCACTAAGGAATTCTATTCATTATTTTCGCCTCAGGTCAAAATATAGGCATTCTTATTGTCCTCTTCTTTTATCCTTTACCAATGCTTTAGAAACACATGCTGGTTACAGCCAGTGGGTCACATGAGTTCTCATTGCCCTCTGCATTTTTTCCACTGTCCAATTATGATGACACAACCTGGACATTGTTTCCCAGCCAGCATTCATTTCTTTACTTTTATCGTACTATTAGAACTCCAATTTTGATCAGATATCCTCCCAAGTCCAGATATCCATATGTCCCAGTAAAAACGAAGTCATCCCACTTTTATGGAGGAACTGATCATTTTAAGAGGAATATTGCTCATGGTTTACTCTAGAACCAGCGTGTGACACTGCTTTGACCTATAAAGTGTAATAAGATGTCTTTTGGGACTATAGGGACATTTCCTTGCCCATATGAGATATTCATAAGAAAAAATAGGTTATCTTTGTCTCCTGGATATAGATATGATGCCTGGGACTGCTGTAAGCCATCCTTCTACCACACATAGAATGATACTAAGAATTACAGAGCAGAGGAAGAGAAAAACACCTGGACCCTTGATGACATTGCTAAATGAGCATTCCTTGAAGCCCATCCCATATCTGAACTTCCTGTCAAGTGAGACCATTCATCCCTCCTTATTTTAATCAATTGGAATCTGAGTTTCTATAATTTGCAGCCAGGATCATCTTAATTTTAATGAATTGTATGAGAGCTTTGTCTCAAAGAGTACTGAGAGCTTTGCTGTTATCTTTGCTTATTGTAACTCAAGTTAAATGGAGTTTCCCAGAGAGACATCATTGCAGAACTGTACTATATGCATCAGCACATTTAGAGCCGACTTAGTACCATCAATGTGCTAAGAAATCACATTCTACTTCCTACACCTTTCAGCTGAGGTTTGCCAAAACCAAAAAAAAAAAAAAAAAAAAAAAGCTACAGGTGCAATGCAGATCAATTGGGAAACATTTCCAGAAAATCGGTTAACAAGTAGAAATTCAACAGAAAAACTATACTGGGAAAACTGAGAGAAATAATGCAAAATGCATTAAAATCTACAAGGCCAATAGGCTGTCAGTGTACCACCAAAGCAGCTAAAGGGACCTTTGAAATTGGGCTGGATGTTAGGATAATTGTGCAGCAAGTAGAAGTAAACTCCCTCCAAGTCAAAAGCTATTGTACAAAAGTAGAAAGGAAGAAATAGACAATGCGTTATTATGCTCCCACAGTTCCCAAATTAGGCTTGAGATGGCATGTAGGAATTGAAATGTCTGACTGGAGTTTTAAGTTTCTCAAAGTAAAAGTTTGCCTGCTATATTGGGAATGAATATTGAAACCTAGAGCTAAAGGAGAGAGAGCAGAGGATATATATATATATATATTTATATATATATATTTATATTATATAAAATATTATATATATAAAGTAGAGGATATATATAACATAGAGAGCTAAAAAGCACATACATTATCTTGGTAATAAGACAGAGGGATAAACGATATTTACATACAGGCTACTGCAGAATACCTTTTACAAAATTGTATTGTTTCCTAAGATACCTGCTCAGTGTTAGATGCAACAGGAATGATGAAATAGAAGCAAATTTCATTGGTGGGAGGAAGGAAAATGAGGCACATTAAATATCATTTTTTAAGAGTGGTCATGGAGAATTAACTTTTTGATGTGCTGCTGGATTCGTTTTGTTTGTATTTTCTTGGATTTTTGCATCTATGTTCATCAGAGATATTGGCGTGTAGTCTTCTTTTTTTTGTTGCATCTTCACCAGATACTGGTGTCAGAATCATGCTGATTTCATAGAACGAGTTAGGGAGAGTCCCTACTCCTCAATTTTTTTTGGAATAGTTTCAGTAGAAATGGTAGCAGCTCTTCCTTGTACTTTTGGTAGAATTTGGCTGCAAATTCATTTGGCCCAGGGCTTTTTTTCATTGGTAGGTTTTTTATTACTGCTTCAATTTCAGAACTCAATATTAGTCTGTTTAGGGTTTTCATTTCTTCCTGATTCAGTCTTGGGAGGTTGTGTGTTTCTAGGAATTTATCCATTTCCTCTAGATTTTCTAGTTTGTGTGCATAGAGGTGTTCATAATAGTCTCTGAGGATCTTTTGTATTTCTGTGGGATTTGTTATAATGTCACCTTTGTAATATCTGATTGGGCTTACTTGGATCTTCTCTCTGTTTTTCTTTGTTAATCTAATTAGTGGTCTATTTATCTTGTTTATTCTTTCAGACAATCAACTTTCATTTTGTTGATCTTTTGTACGAATTTTTGATTCCCTATCTTGTTCACTTCTGCTATGGTTTTAATTATTTCTTTTCTTCTGCTAGCTTTGGGGTTAGACTGTTTTTGTTTTCTAGTCCCTCTAGGTGTAGTGTTAGATGATTAATTTGAGATTTGTATAACTTCTTGATATAGGTGTTTAGTAGGCTTTATTTCTGGGATGCAAGCTTGGTTCGACACACACAAATCAATCAATGCAATTTGCCACATAAAAAAAATTAAAAACAAAAACCATATGATCATTTCAATAGACATAGAAAAGGCTTTTTCTGAAACCCAACATGCCTTATACAAAGGGATTTTATAAAATCATAAAAAGCCTCAACAAACTAGGAATCTAAGAAACGTAACTAAAAATAAGAGCCATCTATGACAAACCCACAGCCAACATCATACTTAAGAGGCAAAAGCTGGAAGCATATCTCTTAAGAACAGGAACAAGTCAAGAATGCCCACTCTCACCACCCTTATTCAACATAATACTGGAATTCTCAGCCAAAACAATCAGGCAAGAGAAAGAAATAAAAGGCATCCAAATAGGAAAAGAAGAAGTTACATTATCTGTCTTCACCAATAATACAATTCTATATCCAGAAAACCATAGAGACTCTATCAAAAACCTTTTAGAACTCATAAATGATTTCATTAACGTTTCAGGGTACAAAATCAATATATAAAAATTAATAGTACTTCTATATACCAATAGCATTCAAACTGAGAGCCATATCAAGAATGCAATCCCATTTACAATAGTCATACAAAAATAAAATATGTAGGAATACACCTAACCAAGGAGGTGAAAGATCTCTACAAGGACAACTGCAAAACACTGCTGAAATAAATCATAAATGACACAAAGACATGGAAAAACATTCCATGCTCATGGATTGGAAGAATCAATACTGTTAAAATGGTACTATGCTCAACACCTGGGTGATGGGTTCAATCATGCTCCAAACCTCAGCATCATGCAGTATTCCCATGTAACACATCTGTACATGTACGCCCAACTCTAAAAGAAAAGTTGAAATTATTTTAAAAATTAAAAAATCAAAAATGAAAGCAGCCAGCATTAAGAAAATTCATCATTGATGACTGAAACACAAATGAATTGGTAAAATGCTCGAAAACAATGACACAAATAAATAAAGCCCCAAGCACATTGATGTTTTTCAGATTCTCTTACTCTGTTTCACAAGTTATTTACTGTCTTACATCAGAATTTTGGCATTTGGCTAGTAAGAAGATGGCATCATCGTAAAAGAGGTATCGGAAGGTATTTATTTAAAACAGAGGACATAGTGCCCACTTTGGATTAATTTTAGGGACCTTTTCTAGTGAGCTTTAGAGTAAAAGATAGTGTTGTTCTAAGCCTAATTCTAATTTTTCACACTATTTTGATGACCTACAAAGAGAAAGGTGTGAAATACATACATATACAATATTTCTTGGACATATATTTTCCTTTATTAATGAAACTTCCTCAGATTATCCAATTCTTGAGTAAAACATTGAGATGTTAACAATGAGAAACATGTTTTTCACACATTTAGTAGAAGATAAGTTTTAAGAAGGATTAATCAAAACGGTGGCACACAGAGCACTGGGAGTCTAGAGAATTTAAATACAGGAAATGGCTCATCTCTTTCCCATTCCCATTCAAACGCCTGTCAGGTTTCAAGGTTAAAGCCATATTTATGCTTTGAATTTTTTTTCATCTCATAATTGGTAAGGTTATATCTATGAATATTATACCACCTAATTTCAAAAATTTCAAATCGGTTAAAAGACTATTTATCATCGGCTTAAATTAGGATGTTAACAGTTTTATAGTTAAATTAGGCTATGAAAAATGGGTAAAGCTTGTCTATGGAAAAAAAGCTTTCTATGACAAAGATAATTGAACTCACAGAGAGGAAGGTATAACCTGAAATGATTTAGAAAATTCATCATAAAAGTGTGTCATTATATTAATTTAGAGAGAAAATCACTTTTTTATTTACTCATCTCTAATGGATTCATCTCCATCTACTCAGACAGGCTAGGGACCAGCAGAACGTTAATGATGAACGTGTCAAAAGTTGGACTATAACCTTGTCACATTCACCATAAGACTCTCAGCAGTTCTGAACAATTTTCTTGACGTGCTTCAAATCCTCTATGAGAGGATTCTTTTAAAAGCCATTTCGTTGAAAGATAAAAGGAAAATTATTTGGGAGAGTTCCTTTCAGTAATTTTCAAAAAAATTTGATGAGAAAAGTAATGCATATTCATGATAGAGAATTTGGAATATGAAGAAAAGCATAAAAAAGGAAATAAAAATTATCCACAACTCTACTTTTCCAAAGTAACAGTCATTAATCATTTGGTTTACCTTATTTCATTCTCTTCGAATCTTTATGAAATTATTACCATAGTGTAAACAACTAAAAGTTTTGTGCTATTTTGTTGACTGAAACATTTTAAATCATAAAGTCCTCTCCAGATAATGATGATGATTTTATATTCCAGTATATATATTTCACAATCTGTCTACCAAACTTTTACCGTACAGCATTTAAGTTGCTTCTAAACTTTTCTTCTTACCACATTTTTCTTATCAATATTGTCATTTATAACTATGTAGATGATCTATTATTCATCTGGTGACTTGGTGAGAATAGATTCTGAAAAGTGAAATTCCTGTGTTAAAGGGTGTACTTTTTCCAACATGCAGAAAAGTGAAAAAATGAAACTGAAATTATAAATGAATTTTCCATATAGAAGACTAACAATTATAAAGATTTTGGTTATCTACGTGTTCAATGTTTAAAAAACAAGTTTACTGAAGTATAATTAACATACAATTAACTGCATGAAGTGTATAATTTGGTAAGCTTTCACATAGGTATACAGCTGTTAAACCGTCATCATAATCAAGATCAGAAACATATACATCACCTCCAAAAGTTTTCTTGTGCTTCTTGGTAATCCCATTGTCATTGTTAATACTGAGTGTCAACTTGACTGGATTGAAGGATGCAATATTGATCCTCGGTGTGTCTGTGAGGGTGTTGTGAAAGGAGATTAACATTTGGGTCGGTGGGCTAGTGAAGGCAGACCCACCCTTAATACAGGTGGGCACAATCTAATCAGCTGCCAGCAAATAAAAAGCAGGCAGAAAAAAAAAAATGTGAAAAGGCTAGACTGGCTTAGTCTCCCAGCCTGCATCCTTCTTCCATGCTAGATGCCTCCTGCCTTCGAACATTGAACTCCAAGTTCTTCAGCTTTGGGACTCGGATTGGCTTCCTTGTTCCTCAGCTTGCAGACAGCCTATTGTGGGACACTGTGATTGTGTGAGTTAATATTACTTAATAAACTCCCCTTTATATATTTACATCTATCCTATTAGTTCTGTCCCTCTAGGGAACTCTGCTAATATACCCACCCTTCTTTCTACTTCTCTCTCTGTTCCTCTTACCCCATACCTCATATAACAGGAGAATCACTGTGTTGGACTGTATTTCCTAACTGTGCAGCATACTACAAAGAAAGAGAGAAAGGAGAAAGGAGGGAAGGAAGGAAGCAAACAAGCAGGAGTGGGAACAAGTAGAGAATACAGACAGCAGATTCTAACAAAGTCCTGGGATATTTAAATCATTAAAAATTAATTATAAAGTAAGCATGTTTTAAAAGTACCTTTTATTTTTAAAAATTAAAAGAAGGCCTCAAGGATCTAGAACTAGAAATACCATTTGGCCCAGCCATCCCATTACTGGGTATACACCCAAAGGATTACAAATCATGCTGCTATAAAGACACATGCACACGTATGTTTATTGCGGCACTATTCACAATAGCAAAGACTTGGAACCAACCCAAATGTCCATCAATGATAGACTGGATTAAGAAAATGTGGCACATATACACCATGGAATACTATGCAGCCATAAAAAAAGATGAGTTCATGTCCTTTGTAGGGACATGGATTCAGCTGGAAACCATCATTCTCAGCAAACTATTGCAAGGACAGAAAACCAAACACCGCATGTTCTCACTCATAGGAGGGAACTGAGCAATGAGATCACTTGGACACAGGAAAGGGAACATCACACACCGGGGCCTGTCGTGGGGTGGAGGGAGCAGGGAGGGATAGCAGTAGGAGATATACTTAGTGTAAATGACGAGTTAATGGGTGCAGCACACCAACATGGCACATGTATACATATGTAACAAACCTGCACGTTGTGCACATGTACCCTAGAACTTAAAGTATATTAAAAAAAAAAAGTAAAAGAAGGGGTTCATTATATGACTAAGAAACAAAAGACTATGTAAAATTGTTAAGCAGACTTGAAAATAAAAAAGTCTGTAAGTCTTAGAAAGAAAAATATAATTATTGAATATAAGAACAAACGGCTATTTTAACAGCTGATTAGAAACACCTAAGAAACAATTAGTGATCTAAAGATATTGTCCACAATGCAGGAACACATCAAAGAGAAGGAAAATATAGACTAGGGTTGGAGATATGGAGGATAGAATAAGAAAATATATCTTATTTCTAAGTGGAATTCCATGAGAAGAGGAGAAAGAGAATGAGGCTGACATAATATTTGAAATAAAAATAGGTAAGAATTTTCCAGAACTAGTGAAAGACATTCCCAGATTCATGAACATTAATGAATCTAAAAAAGGATAAATAAAAGGAAATGTGGGCTGGGCACGGTGGCTTATGCCTGTAATTCCAGCAGTTTGGGAGGCTGAGGTGGGTGGATCACGAGGTCAGGAGTTCGAGACCAGCCTGGCCAACATGGTGAAACCCCATCTCTACTAAAAATACAAAAATTAGCCAGGCGTGGTGGTGGACACCTGTGATCCCAGCTACTTGGGAGGCTGAGGCAGAGAATTGCTTGAACCCAGGAGGAAAGGAGGTTGCAGTGAGCTGAGATCGACCCACTGCACTCCAGCCTGGGTGACAGAGCAAGACATCATAAAAATAAATACATAAATAATAAATAAAAGGAAATGTGCTGCTATGTATGTATAGTGAAATCGCATGTAGTTAATCACAAAGAGAAAAGCTTTTAAAATAAGAGGGAAAAGACAGAGTACCTTGAAGAGCGTAACAATAAAAGTAACAACCAAATTCTTACAGGCAGCAATGAATGTCAAGATCTGTGGAATAATACTACACTCTACTTAAAAAAATTTAGAACTAAATAACTATCAAAGTATTATTCAAGAATGAAAGCAAAATATGAGCATTTCAGGCAACATAATAAACAGAGAGTATTTGGTATCAACACATTCTTACTGAAGGAAATTATAAACAATTACTTCTTAGGCAGAAAGAAAACTAACACAGAGGAATACAGGAAGGTACGACGAGCAAAAATTAAAAAAAAAAGTTAACTACTTGGGTATATTTAATCAACCTATTTAATAATTTTTCAGGCATAATAACTATGTGTAGGCTCTGTTTTATGTGTTTGGAGTATAACACCGACAACCACTACAACAAAAACTTCTTGCCTTCATGGGGCTTAGATTCTAGTGAGTTTCCAAACAAATATTGACTGCATAAAGAAATGATGATAATGTCCCGTTTGTGAATTAGAAATAAAAGATGACTAAAATACAGAGAAACAGGAATAAAGTCTTCTAAGTACTTACATTGTTCTGAAGGAGAGTACAGATATAGCTAAAAGTAGATTTTCATAAGTTAAGCATATGTGCAATTTTCTGCAGGCTCATGAAAAGAATAGAGATCAAGTATAAAAACGTTCAAACTCAATTACTACGAAAGAAGGCAAGATATCAGAGGAAAGGACACATAAAATTGTCAAGTAAATAGAAGGAACAGAGCTGGGCGCAGTGGCTCACACCTGTAATCTCAGCACTTTGGGAGGCTGAGGCTGGTGGATCACCTGAGGTCAGGAGTTCAAGACCAGCCTGGCCAACATGACAAGACCCCGTCTCTACTAAAAATACAAAATTAGTTGGGCATGGTGGTGGGTGCCTGTAATCCCAGTTACTCAGGAGGCAAGGCTGGAGAATCGCTTGAACCCGGGAGGCAGAGGTTACAGTGAGCCGAGATTGCAACATTGCATTCCAGCCTGGGCGACAAGAGAAAAACTCCATCCCCTCACCCCCCACCCCCCTCAAAAAAAAAAAAAGAAAAAAAAAAAGAAAAAAAAAAGCAGAACAGAACATGGTTGACATGATCCTAGACACTAGTCATTCCAATTAAAAATTAACTAAAAGTTCCTGTTGAAAAGCAAAGACTGTCATATAGGAACAAAGCAAATATCAAATCCAGTAAAATGGATTTATGAGAGGCACACCTCAATTAAAACTATACAGGCTGGCATATAAAGATATTTATATATAGAAAATACAAACAAAGCTGGTTTAACCGTATTAATAAAACATGAAATAGATTTTAAAGACTGAGTAGTATTAGAGATAGAGAGTCACCACATAATGGTAAGAGTTTCACTTTACCAGAAAGGTATACTGAAGATATATTCTGAGAAAATGTAATTATTCACTTAAGAACATAATATATATGTCAAAATACATAAATTAATATTTGACAGAATATGAAGAGAAATATACAAATAAACCACCTTACTTGTAGGTTTTCAACACTCTTCTTACAAACTGATAGATAAAACAGGCAAAAAATTAAAATTAAAAAAAAAAAAAGTACCATACATAAGATTTGGGAACCACAATGAAGAAACTTGATCTTATGTACCCAACAATTTCAGAATACAAAACCTTTCCAAGCATACACGGAGCGGTGATGGAAATTAATAAGAAACATACTGAACCTTATTGTGACTCTATAAATTTTAAAAGATTGGTATTATTAGACACATTTGCTTTAATGCAATGTGCTTAGATGTGTTAGATTAAGATAATACGTAAAACCTTATTTAAAAGACAATCCAAATCCAAAAAATAGGATTAGTTCACTTACTAAAAAAATTACCATTAAGCCGTCTCTACTAAAAAATACAAAAAAAAAAAAAAAAAAAAAAAATTTGCCAGGCGTGGTGGCGGGCACCTGTAGTCCCAGCTATTCGGGAGGCTGAGGCAGGAGAATGGTGTGAACCCAGGAGGCCGACCTTGCAGGGAGCCGAGATCGCGCCACTGCACTCCAGCCTGGGCTACAGAGGGAGACTCTGTCTCCAAAAAAAAAAAAAAAAAAAAAAATTCCATTAAGCATATTTTTCAGGATTGCCAGTTTTTCATTGAATGGTCACAGATAACTATTCTACTGTTTATTATTTTGGTAAATTAATTTTTTGCTACTATAAATATCAATGTCATAAACCTCTTGTTATATAAATCTTTGCAAGAGTCTATTTTCTGAAGGATGTACTCCCAGAATTTGAGTTGTTAGATCAAGATTATGAATTATTAAACCTAAGATTCCCCATAGGTATTACCAAACTGTCCTGCAAAAACAGTTTATTCAGACTAGCAGTGTATGAGGGTGACTATTTTACTTAATATTTTTGACAAAATTATCAGGAGAAAGATTGTATCTTATTACTTTAGCATTTCTTTGATTACCAATTACTCATGATGTTGAGTATGTTTTCATATGTTTCTTTGCTATTTTATGTGTTCTTATTATTTAATTGCAGAATCATGTGCTTTGCTACTTTATAATAATTGACTTGAAGAATTCGTGTATCAGAAATTAAATTTCATCATACCTGTTGAAGATATTTTTCCTAATTAGTCAATACTCTTTTTATCTTATTTATTTTGCTGTTGTTAAAAATGCTTTTCTATTTAATGCATCAAAGTCATCTTTCCTTTTGTGAGGATCCTCCCTTTCTTTTTTTTTTTTTTTTTTTTTTTTTGTCTTGAGAGATGGAGTCTTGCCCTTGGCTCACTGCAGTCTCCACCTCCCGCATTCAAGAGGCTCTCCTGCCTCAGCTTCCCAAGTAGCTGGGATTACAGGTGCATGCCATCATGCCCGGCTAATTTTTACTTTTTTAGTAGAGACGGGGTTTTACCATGTTGACCAGGCTGGTTTCGAACTCCTGACCTCAGGTGATTTGCCCATCTCAGCCTCCCAAAGTGCTGGGATTATGGGCGTGAGCCACCATGCCCAGCCTTTCCCTTTCATTCTTAAATAAAAATTCTTGAAAAGTTTTGCTTTATCTAGAGATTTATTAACCAATAGCTTTCTCATTTGTCATGTTTCAATTTTAATATAAACTCTCTAGATTATGTGAAATTGAAAAATTATATATATTATTTAATACATGTATTTAAATGGTTGTATACATATTTGAATGAGTTTATATATATTTCAATGGTTACATATTGTATTAGGCCATTCTTGCACTGCTATAAAGAAATACCTGAGACTGGGTAATTTATAAAGTAAAGAGGTTTAATTGTCTCATGGTCCTGCAGGATATACAGTATGCATGACTGTTTCTGGGGAGACCTCAGGAAACTTTCTATCATGGCAGAAGGCAAAGGGGAAGCAGGCACGTCTTACGTGGTCAGAGCAGGAAGAGGAGTAAGTGCAGGAGGGGGTGCCACACACTTGTAAACAACCAGATCTTGTGAGAACTCCACCCCCACGATCCAATCACCTCCCACCAGTCCCCACCTCCAACACTGGAGATTATGACTCCACATGAAATTTGGGTGGGGACACACAGTCAAACCATATAATATATATTTAATTGGTTATATATGTAAATGGCTAATGGATATATATTCTTTAAATGGCTATTTCCCTATTGGTTAATGATACTTTAAAAGTTAAATACTAGTCTTTTTATATGATAAAGTCAATTTCAGGGCCATCTGTTATATCCCTTGACTTGTCTTGCTCACCTGAAGTTAGTACTATATTGTTTTAATGACTATGATTGATCTATGATAATATTATTTGGTATGGCAAGTCCTCCTATCTTACTTTAAAATTGTAATCATATTCTTTGCTATATTTTTCAGATAAACTTTAGAATAACGTCAAGTTTAAGAAGAAAATCATAATTGGATTTAATTGGAATTTAGCATGGTTAAAATTTTTTGCATACATTTTATGCCTTCCTTATGTTTTCAATGTATCCTCACATTGAAGAATACACATATACTTCCATTTGAAAACTTTGCCTGTCTTTCTGAATCAAGGTTGAGATTCCCTACATACTACAAATTCCCTACTTAACTACAAAGTCTTTAACTTTCTTAGTTAAGTGTGTGTGTGTATGTGTGTACACGTGTGCTCACATGTACATAGAGCAAGAGCAACAGAAAAAGAAAGACACATGTTTTTATCCCTATTACATATTTGTAATTATGTTATTCAAATATATTGCCCCCTCCCATTTTCTAGTTCCTTCAACTGAATTAGCTATATTTCTGATCCCTATTCTCTGCCCTTCATCACACTCTCATTCTCTATTTCTCTCCCTCTCTCCCTCCCTCCCTCCCTCTCTCTTTCTGTATATATTATAATCTGTAGATTTTATATATATATATAATTTTTCACTCTATAAACATTTCTTCCTTATATACAATTTTCTTCAGCTTTCTCTGTTATATCAAACTATAATAGATTTACATGCAGCTTTTAGATCGCTAGTTGTACTTGGGTTTCCATGTCTTCTTTTCTCATTTTAACAAATACTTTTGTATCATTGTCATTCATCTCCAACATTTCTTTCTAGGGCTCCCAGCTTTTAATCAATAATTATAATGTTTTCTTACTTCTTTTTGAGGACATGGAGATGTCTTCTAAACTTTTTATCTTTTGAAGTGGAAACATGCTTAAGGAATATATTGCTACTCTGAACTTTCAGGAAAATATTTCCATTCTTTGGTAATATAGAATAATTGTAATAGATAGTATCTAGAAAAATTTAAATATAGATCGTTTTTCCAATGGTAAGAGATTCATTCAGGCCTGGCATATGCCCAGAGTAAGTGGAGTGCTTTTAACATCTTGCACTGTGGTCTTGGCTAGACAGATTTCAAACTGGAGTGTGTGTGTGCATGTGTGTGTATGTGTGTGTGTGCGCGCGTGTGTGTGTGTGTGCGTGTGTGTGTGCGTGTATATGTGTGTAACTATTTTAATAGGAAGCTTGGAGAGGGTATACCAATCCCAGCTCATCTGCTACAATGTGACCCCAGGAATTCTCCATCTGATAAAATGTTTAATATTTCCTTTATCTGAGTGAAATGATGAGTGATAAATCACAAATAGAAGTACATGTGCAATGCTGCAATGAATGCAAAATAACTTTAACATGTTCCCAAATCCTTCACTAAGTACTATTTTGTCATTTGAAGAATGATATTGTATGAAAAGTAGAAATAGTGAAAAAAACTGAAATCTACAAATAAAATATCTGCTATTAACTCGTACTTGGTTTACCACAATGGTTAAGGGAAATAATTAATTTTCAGAGTCATTCTTCCTAAGCTAGCAGGACATACAAAAGTTTAATATTTTTTTTTCCAGCATGATTAATGTGTAGATGCTCAGTATTAAATAACTTTTCAAACAATAATAACATGTATTTAATTACTTTTTAAGAAGAGACGTAAACACAATTTATACTGAAGTTTGATCACGTTCCTTGGTGAGACCACCACTGATGAACCCAGTCCGTGTTGAGCTTGAGCTTCCTTTTCTCTAAACTAGTATATTTAATTACAAAACACACAAGTTGGCCCATTGACATATAGGATCTTATTCTGCACTTTACACGTTTGCATCTGTATTAGTCTGTTCTCATGCTGCTAATAAAGACCCAAGACTGGGTAATTTATAAAGGAAAGAGGTTTAATGGACTTACACTTCCACATGGCTGAGGAGGCCTCACAATCATGGTGGAAGGCAGAAAAAGAGCAAAGGTATATCTTACAGGGCAGCAAGCAAGAGAACTTGTGCAGGAGAACTCCCATTTATAAAATCATCAGATTTCAAGAGACGTATTCACTACCACAAAGACAGAATGGAGGAAACTGTCCCCATGATTCAATTATCTCCACCTGGCCCCACCCTTGACATGTGAGGATTACTACAATTCAAGGTGAGATCTGGGTGGGGACACAGCCAAATCATATCAGTCTCTCTTCCCTCAAAACAAACAGAATAAAATTTAAAAATAGAATATGGATCATACCCTGAATACATTTAATGTTTTCCCTGACCCACCTCTCCGGGCCCTAAGTAACAGTAAGCCTACAGCAGATCAAGCCAGAAAAAAGGCCAACTCTCCAAACTCAGTTCAAGGGGATTTTATGTACTTTCCATTTTTGGTTTCTGATTTAGCATGAAAATGTTTAATTATGCAAATAAAAGCGGTAGACACAGGGGAAAATGTTACATAAATTGTGATTGAAAGAACAGTGTCAATCAAGGGTCTTGTTTTATTCTTCTCTCACACATTATAAAATGATAAAATCTGCTTCAAAATGAAAGATTTATATAAATCAATTCATTTCTGGTATGCAGTCATCTTAAAACTATAATAAAGCATATTAAAGTAGAAATTAAAACACTCAGATCTAAAGCCCAATTTTCCCATTTAATAGAGATGATTGTTCAAAGTCTCATATTCTTTATTTATCAGACCCTGACATTTAAAGGAATGCTACTTGTTGCTGACTTCATTGTAAACATAAATACAAATTTGAGCACTTACGTTATGCAACTGTACATTTTGGTCAGTCCAGTGATGCAGAATACACTTCTATGACTTTTTAAAAGTTATAATCAAAATAAAAACACAAAATTCATGCACGTATGTGTGTGTGTGTGTGTGTATATATAAAATAGTTTTTCCTCAGAGACCTCATAGCTTGCTTAGGATACATCCAAACACAAAATTTAATGCACAGCGACATAGAGCAATTCTACTTAAAAAGCCTACAGAGAACAGCCAGTTAACAAATTATTTTTGCTGTTCTACAATAAAAGTACAGAAATTGACAGTGAACATTTAGTACATTTCATAGCAATGTGATAATATCTGTTAAATGAAAACAATATTAAAAACCCTGGCTTGTATTTTTGTACTCTTTTTTTGGTAAAATTGTTGTTTCCAGTTATGGATATTTATGGTATTTTGCCAAAGTATTGGTCCTTGAGAGATTGAAAATTAAAGCAAAACAAAATTTTTAAAAACCTGGTCTGCCACCTCATATAATTTCAGAAGCACTGGTATATTTTATTGCTACTAATATTATAATTTCAAATGTTAAATCAAAATACTCTTTTACTTTCTCATCTAAAAATCAAGCTTGGACAACATCGATCTGGCTTTTCACATTCTCGGTTTCGCTATCACAGTTTTCCTCTGACAATTCTACTAGAGGCTAGCTACTAAACACTCCCATGCCTACCTTTTTCCCCAGTGATGCATATACTGAGCAAGCTGTTCAAATGCTTGGGATCAAACTTTGGCCAATGGCCCCCACCAAATCAAACATAGACATATACATGAACACGCAGACCTTTTGGATGTTATTCTTAAAATTCCCAAATATTACTCGTGAATATTTAAGGATTTAAAATCACGATTTTAATTAAATTAAATTAAAAAGTCATTCAATTCATTATATCAATAATAGAATTGTATTTCTGTGACTATAAATGGTTTGTGAATTAAATATTTCCTATAATTCCAAATAGCAATTTTAAAATATGTTATGGTATAAAAACTTTAACAGGATATAAAATTGAGTATATCACTTAAAACCACACTAGCGAGCCCTTTTATATCTCTCCAAAACCTTTGAGGAACACCACCACCATGCCACTTGTAAAACAGTCAGTCACCTACTAAACTAACTTTGATCTTAGTTAAGGATTGACCAACATCACCTTCTCAATAGTTAAAACATTTCATAAACTAAATGCTAGCACTTAGTAACATTTTGCAAAGCTGATAAAACTTAGAAGGATTATTCGAAAGAATATCACATCAACACATTATCGTTTCTAAATGTCAGGAACTTCAAGCTCAGCTCATAAAAATGAAGATCATGCTTAGAGACAACGCCCTTCTGAGATAAATCTCTTTTTAAGCCTTATGGGTTGTGGGGGGTGTAGTCTCAATCCTAGTAAAATGACCTCCAAAAGCAGCAACGATTTTTAAGGTCATGTATACATTCCTGTAAGCAGATGGCACAGAAGGGCTTAACAGGTGTCCAGGCATCGCTTTCAACTTGTGCTGGTTCTGCCCTAAAAATCATGCCCTCCAAACATCTGCCCCCAAAACCCTTGTGATGTATTAAGGGAAGATTTTCAGAACAAAATTGTGTCAATACTCCCTACCCTAACTTCTTTTCCAATAATCTCTGTACATTTCAGATACATACAGTCCAATAGGAAAGGAGATCCAGTATTTGGGGCAATCATGAAGAGATATTTTGGAAATACATGCCTTGCTTGAATCTAGAAACGAAGCTGTTTTTGTGCCTTTAAATTATAAGTTAATATTCAAAGATGAGTTTTCTTTCTCTCTCTCTCTCTTTCTTTTCTTTTCTTTTTTTTTTTTTTTACACGGAGTTTCACTGTTGGTGCCCAGGCTGGAGTGTTGAGTGCAAAGACACGATCTCGGCTCACCGCAACCTCTGCCTCCCAGGTTCAAGCAATTCTCCTGCCTCAGCCTCCCGAGTATCTGGGATTACAGGCATGCGCCACCATGCCTGGCTAATTTTTTTTTTTTTGTATTTTTAGCAGAGACAGGGTTTCTCTATGTTGGTCAGGCTGGTCTCGAACTCCTGACGTTAGTTGATCAGCCCTCCTCGGCCTCCCAAAGTGCTGGGATTACAGGCGTGAGCGACCGTGCCTGGCCAAAGATGAGTTTTTTCTGAATAATGTAATCTTTATTGAATTAAATTTCAAATTAAAGGTCAGAATACCTTATGAAGTTTATACATAAATATTTTGAAACAAAACTATATTGCTAATTTGGCAGGAGGGATTTTATCATTGCTTTTCTGTATATGTGTGTGTGTGTGTGTGTATTTGGGACATGAGTCTCCTATAATACAGAAAGAAACAGAGATTTCAAAATGGGTAACTTTTGTTGAGGGAAGTCATATGGTAACTTAAGTTAGATAATTGAATCATGAGAAGCTTATCAGTCTATGTTCAGGCTGGCTGGTCCTGGACCAGGGATAAGGAAGGCATTATGGGGAAAGGGGCTCTGTGTTGGTGTAGGTAGCATCTAGTTCAGGGAGTGGTAGGGGGTTCAGTGCTCATGTGATTTTACCACAAGACACCTGAAACGGAGGGAGATCATGGCCTACAGTTGTTCATCAGGAGCCTACAATCTAGTGCTAGATTGGGCCAGGAGTTACAAACTACTGTTCAAGTTCAAAGGTTGAAATTTGTGTAGTATCTCCTTGTCTCATATTACTTTGGTGCTTTTAGTAAAGATTCATTGAGTGTCCACTCTATGCACATAATTATTTCTTTGTGCTGTGGGGATAGTAGATAGAACAGAGGATATGGCCTTCAAAACATTTATGACCTTGTTATGAAACTGGGATGTACAACATTTCCAGGCAACCAACTCTGATAGGAAATGAACAGGTTGTACACTTAGGCCTCCTCTTCTCGAGGGTCAATTATTTTAAGAAATACTCCATGTGTGGCATAGTATTTCCTTATGAAACAGAATTCTTAAATTTATCCTGTAATGCCCCAGGGAACCATGCTTTTTAAAAATGTATTTCCTCACTAACTAGTCTATACAGCACTGCCTGTCCAACAAAACTTTCTGTGATGATAGACATGTTTTGTATCTTCACTGTCCAGTATGGTATCCACTAGCCACACGCAGCTATTGAGTCTAAGAAATGTGCCTAGTGTGACTGAGGAAGTAAAACTGTAATATTATTGAATTTTTATTAACTTAAATTTAAACTTAACTATCCACATTTTCTAAATGTATTATGCTCTTAGTCTAATTTCAAAATTAGAATGTTGAACTACTTATAACACAGTGCTTTGCATATAGCATGTTTCCAATATTCTCTGTGATAAATGGCCTAATTGGTTTTGCTAACCATAATATGGGCATTCTGATGAATTAAGGAGACCTAGGAAAAGTTCTTAACACAAGACAGTAATAATCAATTTTTATATGTAAAGGAAATGTTACTTAGAAGTAAATTATATAGAAGAAGTTATAAAAGAAAGAGCTATTGATCAAATATGATTTCCAGAAAGCCCTACGGCTATTCAATTCAAGAAAAGTATAATGAAACAGCTGTTTTTACACCTTATAAAACATCCATAAACTGAGAAAAACAAGTAGCTTTGTTTCATTTGTATTAACTTTTAATTGTTCCATTAAATAATTCAATTCGAAATTAAGCAGCCAAAATAAAATGCTATCTTATATCAGAATGGATAGTTTCCATATTACACAAAGTAAGCTTTTTATTGTGAAAATAAACATTCTCCTTCCTGACATTTCAACTTTATCTTACATCTAACAACTAAAAAAGCAAATATATAAACAAGAACCTGAATAACTTCTACTTAAATATTTCTGAAAATGAATATAAGGAGTCAATATTAAAGTAGAAATGAAAGTCTGGAAGCTTATAACAATTTTATCAAACAAGCTGTTCTGTGGCCTTATAAAGTGAAATCTCTTTTTAATCATTCTTTGTTTAATTAAGAAGTAAATAACCGCATTCTCAGGAAGTCTGCCTCTCCATTCAACTTAGCTTCTTCAAGGAAGATGCGACGCAGCATCCTAGTAATTCTCCATTTGATCAATCAGGTTGTGAAACCTCCTTTGGTGCAGAGCATTATATTATCATTCTTAGTGCAGTTAAATTAGGTTTTATGGTTTAAAATTGCCCTATTAACTTGGTGCTTCCTGTGTTTTCATTAACTCAAAACATATTTGATATCATGATAAGCTCTCTTGAAATGAAACTTGTCTTCTGGAATAAGTCATTCTATTATAGCAGATGCTTACTATGGAACTTGGTTTTGAACATTACACTGCTTTAATGTACTTCTCTATAAATTGGTGCTTTGGATGAGGCTATACAACACTAGCATTTACAACCATATGCTGTGTTTTAGGCCAAGTCATTTCCCTTCTCCCCTACTGTAAAACCGAGAGGCAAGCAATGTTTGAATTCCAAATTATATTTCTTTTCAGGATGAAAATCTACAAAGTACCTGGATATACCTGAAGTTACCCTGCTCCCACACTGGGGCAATGATTCTAAACTTTGGTGATCCATCAGCATCACTTAGTAGAAATTAAATAACACAGAGATCTCATTCATGGCAGACCAACTAAGAACCTGTAGCAGAGGGGCTCAGGCCTGAGAAATTTTAAAAGCTTGGCAGGTAATCGTAAAGTGCAATCAAGGTTGGCACTGTTGTCTTAGCATAGTAGTTCTCATAGTTTAGCAAGAGCTTGTTCAAACAGGTTTAAAGTTTCTGCTTCTCCAAGTCAGGGCCGAGCCCCAATAATTTGTATCTCTAACAAAGTTCTTTAGTTGTGTTGATGCTCCTAGCCCAGGGACCATACTTTGAGAACCACTGCCTTAGGGCTCTGAGATTGAATAAGTCCCTTTCAATCCTCTTTGGTTTTTGTTTTGTTTTATTTTTAAGATGGAATCTCGCTCTATTGCCCAGGCTGGAGTGCAGTGGCACGATTTCAGCTCTCCACAACCTCCACCTCCCAGGTTCCAGTGATTCTCCTGCCTCAGACTCCCAAGTAGCTGGGATTACAGGTGCGTGACACCATGACTGGACAATTTTTGGATTTTTAGTACAGACAGGGCTTCACCATGTTGGCCAGGGTAGTCTCGAACTCCTGACCTCAAGTGATCTGCCCACCTTGGCCTCCCAAAGTGCTGGGATTACAGGTGTGAGCCACTGGACCCAGCCCCTTTTAATCCTCTTTGGAAACGATGCAAATTATCACAGGGCATCCTTGTCATTGAATGTGATGCCACCCATCTTCCTCCAGCATTGATTTAACGAACAGAAGGATGAGGGGGCCTGAGGAAATGAGAGATGCTGGGATTCATCCTAGTGGTCCCTTGGTGACTCTCTAAATTCAGAGTTGAATTTAAATAGCGTGGTTCAATTTCTGAGGCTCTCAGAACAGTTCTGCCAAGTCAGCAAGATACCAAGGACCTCAACCACTTTGGAAAAAGGTCACTTTGATTCTCCTTTTCTTTAAAGAATAACCTTACCAGGTAGGAATCTTAATTTCCTTATGAAACGCATTGGGCTCCTGCCATGTGCCAAGGCAAGTAGAGTACAACAGAAGAGAGGCAAAATCTTTGACTTCAGGGAATTTACATTATAATTAGAGTAGAAGGACAATAACCAACCAACTAAATAAACAAGAAACTTTTACTTAGTAAAAATCCCTTGGAAAACAGAAGGTTGGTAAGGATGCAGAGAGTGCCTGCCTGGGGGCATTGCTGAGCTACTTAAGAAAAGGTGGTAAGGAAGTTCTCACCATAGTGTAAAAGTTGAGCTGAGACCTGGATATCAAGGAACCATGCCGGTGACTATCAGAGGCCAGAGCTTTCCAGGCAGAGGCAACAGTGAGTGCAAAGCTCCTAAGCCTGGGCTATGTCAATTTTCCATTTGAAACAAGAGGAAAGACTATGTGGCCAGAGTGAACAGAAAATTAGTGGGATGTGAGAAACTGAGACTGGAGATGCGGGATTTGTAGGGCATTGGTAGGGATTTTGATCCTTCCATGCTTAAACAGAAGCTAGAAGAGAGTTTTAAACAAGGAAGTGATATGATCCTTTCATTTTCTTTTAATTATCATTCATTTGCTGTGTTGACCAAAGAAACAGAGCTGAAGTAGAAGAAAGGAGGCCTAAAATATAACAAATACAACATTCTAGGTCAGAGTTGATGGAAGTTTGCACTGGAAGAATAGCTGCAGAGGTAGAACTCACAAGAAATGATGATAGATTGGCTGTTGGGTATAAGGGTTGGAGAGAAATAGAGAATGACTCTTAGGTATTTGGCTTGAGTAACAGTGGGTGTGTTACAAACATTAATTGAGATGGGGAAGAATGGGCTGGGCAAGAAACCACTATTTTTGCTTTGAATGTTGTGGTTGAATTGTCTGCTGGATTTTCAGGAGTAGATTTCTAGTAGGTATTTAGATATATAAGTCAATGTTCTGCAGAGTATGCGTATGAAATAAAAATTTGTTTCTCACAGGCATGGAGGTAGCATGAGGCTCATTGGTTCCACCTAAGGAGCATTCAATGTTAGGTAGATTTATTTTGAACTTTTCACCTTAAAAGAGATATTATGGAAAGTTCTGTTGATATCTAAAGCCTTTATACATAGCTGATGATAGGAAAACAGTTTATTCAGGAATATGAGGAGAGGTGGTTTCCCAGAAGGAAAATAAATAAATAAATATACCAATTCAAAGCAAACCATTTGAGTTATTTACAAAGGGTAAACTGAGAGGTAGAAAGCACACCATTATCAGTGGTCATAATGTATCTCTCTAGTTGGATTGAAAAGTTTCCAGGAAACTTTACTTATGACTCTACTTCTCGACCTAACTTTTAGGCAAGCACCAGAACTATTCTCCAAGGCCTTGTTTGATGTCTTTAAACTTTTCTCTTTTAGGGACTTTCCCTTTGGACGGAGGCAGACATTTAATTTGTCCCTGTTTTCCTTTCAAAGCTTTCTAAGAACCCAGTTTGAGTTCAGACTTGGTCTTCTTCAACAACCAACACATTTCTTAAATATGAAAAACTTATATGCAATCGATAGAGTTAAAAGTTGAAAGAGGCCAGCCAAAGCGGCTCATGCCTATAATCCCAGCACTTTGGGAGGCTGAGGCAGGTGGATCGCTTGAGTCCAGGAGTTCGAGACTGGCCTGGGCAACACAGCACAACCCCACCTCTACTAAAAATACAAAAATTAGCTGGGTGTGGAGGCAAGTGCCTGTAGTCTCAGTTACTCAGGAGGCTGAGGTGGGAGGATCACTTGAGCCCAGGAGGTTGAGGCTACAGTGAGCCGAGATTGTGCCACTACACTCCAGCCTGGGTGACAGAGTGAGACCCTGTCTCAAAAACAAAGAATGTTGGAACAGATTACTCCAGATACCTGTAGAATTTGCATTATTTGAGTATCTAAGAGCTTATACGGTTGAAATTTAAGATTATTTAAATGACACAAATCACGCCATTGGTTCAAATAATCTCATTTTCTGTGATTTCTACTCCTACAACGATATGTATATAGAAATAGGTAAATAGGTGATAAATATGTAATAGATAGTTATAGATTATTTAGATATAGATATATTATATAACATGTATAGGATATCTATGAAGTATTACTTATTTCAATTAATATTTCTCTAATGTAGATATAACATTATAGTTCAAACCTATCTGAAAAGCTATTGTGCTGTAGATGTGCTAATTTACTTTAAAACACTTCACTATAAGTTATGTATCTGTATATTAACTTTGATTCCTACTTCTAAGGTGGTTAGAATTTTATGTTCTCTAATCCAGAATTTATACTCTAAAAATGCCACCTAAGAATTTCAAGCATCATTATCAAAATCTACACAGAGGTTTCATTTATTCACAAAAGGCATGCTTGAAATAATTATTTGTTGATGAAATGAGTGGTGTTCAAAATATTCAGTTGCTATATAGATTTTATGAGCCTTATCATGAATGAGCTAAGACTCGTCAAGGCTGGAAGTCTAATACCGTTAGGTAAGTGCATTAGGTCTAGGTCTAAACTCCCTTTGGTCTACCCTCTATTCGATTTAATGGAAGATTCTGTCCCTGATGTGACGTAGAAGGCTGGCTGATCTCCTCATAATGAACCTCTCTTGTAAGGGTATTTGTGGAAGTTCCTATAGATTGAGACTGAGAACTTAAAGGCTTAAGTTCAATAACTGCTTTTGTGCCCTATTTGTGACTAAATGTTGGTACATTTGACAGAGCTTGGTCTATTTAATCTCAGACTTGCTTTAATTTTAGCATGCCACCTGGTAGCAAGATTATGGAGAAAAGGTTGCTGTGAATCATCCACCTGTCTCTAACTGTAGAATTCTACCAAACTTTGCTCTAATAATGTGAAAATTGCTGAATATCCAAATTGGCCTCGGTTAATTTTTACAGCAGATGCTTAAAACATTTAAAACATCTATTTGGAGAAGTAATAGACTAAGTTAAGTATATTTTTAAAGTATCTTTTCTTAACAAAGTTATGATAATTTGTTTATACTCAATATTTCAAAAATCATGCCATTTTCCTTCATCTTCAAGTACAGTTTTGAATTTCATTCATAGATTGGGTTGGTTTACTCCAACTCCATAAAAGTAAAAAATGAATGCAAAAAAGCATGACCTGAACATATCATAATTCACAGGTGTATTACACTAAAAATAAAGTTGTCCCTGTGTTAAACTTACAATTATACTTATAAAAGCAGAATGCTAATCCCCATTACTTCTTTTCTTCAATCATCAAAATACACACACATAGACAAACATCAGCCATATCCTCCCCTACTGCTAGCTAATCCACAGATTGGTGAAGGTAATTTTAACAGGACACAGCAGGTCCTCCTGAAGCAATAGCTACACATTATATGCATTTTAATGAGAAAAACATTTCATGCTATAGAAAATATATAACTGTTTCAATGCACAAAGTCCAACCTTATGCTTCCTTCCCCCATGCTTTGTAATAAAGCGTTTGGTTGAAATGTTGAGAGTATATTTTAATTCCAATATTGCATTTATTCACTCATTGACTACATATTTATTGAGTGCCTCCTGAGAGTTAGAATCAATGGATCATTTTTGTGATCATGACTATTGCAATAAATATGATAAGTAATAAATGTAGTAAGTGTAATAATGTGATAAGTACAATCATGACCTGTTTGAAAATACAACATTATCACCGAAGTAGTTGTCTTTTATTAGTTTTAGTGAACAGCAATTGTTGACACTCTGTTAATAGATTAATTAGGTGAGTAAGTGAAAAGAAAAAGTAAATTATCTAAAAAACAGAATAGCCAAGAATGATTAATCTGAAAAGAGACTGAATCGAAGAAAAAGATACATGGTCTCTTGATAACTTTCCCAACCTGCTATGGCTTTGTACATTCTTGCTTAACCTAATATTAATAAATACAATGAAATATAGCAAAGGAAATCAGAAAATAGACACTATATAAGACAGAAGTACCTTCTGTTTCACTCTTCTCAGAGTTACTGCCTTTGAATAAATAATAATGCTGTAATTTCTCAGTGAAGTAGGTGATGTATATGTTGTTTGTACATATGCGCACATGCATTCAAGTTTGGGAATAGATGTGGAACGAAACACTGTGAGTATATGTGAAATGAAATATATATATATATGTGTGTGTGTGTGTAGTGAATTGGAGGCCTGTTGCTGTTTGGTCCCATGTTATTGTATTTGTAGAAATCATACTGGCTTTTCAAAATTATGTTTCAATTGTTTATAACATGATGTTTTGAAGTATATATACATTGTGCAAGAGTCAGTCTAACTAGTTAAATGCATTACCTCACATAGTTCTCATTTTTGTGGTGAGAACACTTAATTACATCTGCTTTCTAATATTTTCTAGTATCTGTGAGTAGTAGAAAGGGTTGATTGTGAATAAAATTATGGAATATAGAATCACTGATCTGGGATTTGTTTAGGGATCACCCAGCTAAATCTCTTAATTTTTTTTTTTTTTTGGAATAAAGATTAAGTGGTATGTTTAAAGTGACATTTAGTAGCCGAGCCAGAAAAGAACCAGAATGCTATAGGTTACACTAACACCGGCCTTACAAGCAGACTGGGATTTCTGAATGGCCCCCATCCTCTAGGTGCTCGCTTCTGCCTGTATTTTAGATTCCTGGTATTCTGATGTTTGCTCTTTTTTCCTTCCCAAAATACCTTTTAAGATCCTCAGACCTTATACCTAAGTGGCTGGATAAGTTTAAAGCATTAATCATTCCAAGAGTATTTCTATCTTAACATGAGTCAAAACTTAAAGAAATAAAATTCTAATAAGGACACCAGTCAGAAGAAACCAACCCTGCCAACACTGTGATCTTGAACTTCCAACCACCATAACTGTGAGAAAATAAATTTCTGTTGTTTAATTTTAAAAAAAGAAAATAAAACTCTAAATGTGGGATTTCAAGACTCAGTGAGGACCGGTAGTTGGAGGTAGATGCTTCCCAAAACCCTTGAAATCATAGCACATGGCCCGTCAGTTCCTTTGCTATTTGCAAGGCAGTTCAAGCATGATTTATGTATCTCTCCCGAGCTGTTGAATATTTTACGAAAATGAAGTTTACTGGTAGGAAATGTGACTTGAATTAGCAGAAAAGTCTGAGATCATTGGCTTGGTTTTAAGGAAGAGGAATACAAGAAGAGTGAGGTGATTTTCAGGAAACTTAAATAGCTTCACAAGATGAAAATGTTTGAGACATGGCTGGGCGTGGTGGCTCACACCTGTAATGTCAGCACTTTCGAAGGCCGAGGAGGGTGAATTACTTGAGCCAGGAGTTCCAGGCAAGCCTGGCCAACATGGTGAAACCCCCTCTCTACAAAAAAAATACAAAAATTAGCTGGGCATGGTGGCGCGTGCCTGTAGTCCCAACTACTCGGGAGGCTGAGGCAGGAGAATCGCTTGAACCCAGGAGGTGGAGGTTGCAGTGAGCTCAGATCACAACACTGCACTCCAGCCTGGGTGACAGAGTGAGACTCATCTCAAAAAAAAAAAAGCAGCAGCCCTGGCAGGGTGGCTCATGCCTATAATCCCAGCAGCACTTTGGGAGGCCGAGGCGGGTGGATCACCTGAGGTCAGGAGTTTGAGACCAGCCTGACCAACATGGTGAAACCCCGTCTCTACTAAAAATGCAAAAAAATTAGCCGGGCATGGTGGTTCATGCCTGTAATCCCAGCTACTGGGGAGGCTGAGGCAGGAGAATCGCTTGAACACTGAGGTAGAGCTTGCAGTGAGCCGAGATCACGCCATTGCACTCCAGCCTGGGCAACAAGAGCGAAACTCTAGCTCAGAAAAAAAAAAAAAAAAAGGAAAAGAAAAGAAAAGAAAAGAAAATGTATGAGACTGAATGATTCAACAAATTAATTTTTTGATACCTGCCATGAATTTTGACATATTAATATACTGTCATTCAGTACATCTGTAAACAACATGAATTATACACCAGGATCTGACTTAGGATGTTGGATATTGTGCTGAGTCGGATAAGAGCTCTTTTGAAACTTGTAATGGGGTTGGGGGAGGTGGAGAAGCAAACAAACAAATAAACAAGTAATTCAGATGGTGCTCCCTGATATAAAATAAATAGCATAGAGAGATTGAAGAGAAATTGACTTGGGGATACCTTGGGCAAGATGGTTAGAAGGCTTCTTTAGGGAGGTGGCATCTGAGACCTTAGAGATGAGAAGGCAGAAACCATGATGCAGAGAAAGAGTTTTGGAGTAGACAGAGATGACCAAGAGTCAAGGTCCCAAGATGAAAATGAGCTTGGTATGCGACCCGAAAGGGAAGTGGCAGGAGATGAGATCAGAGAAAGAAGCAAGGTCTAGTTATATGGACTAGCCTTAGGCGGCCATGATAAGGAGTTTGGACTTGATTCCAGGAAGTAATTGAGCAGTTTTAAGCAGAAGAATGATTCACACCATTTACTGTAAAGTAGTGGCTTTCGCTGCTGTGTGGAGAATGAATGAGAGACCAGTGGGGAAGCTTGCAATAAAGAGGATGACAGAAGACTTATGGACAGATACAGGGTCAATTTTGAGATAAAACTAATAGGAATTGATGGATTAGATATCAGAGGCGGTAGGAGAGGAAAAACCAAGGATAGCACCAAGGTTGTTGGCTTTAAAAATGTTCAATATCTAAAATCCAGTTTAGTTTTATTAGATACATATAATTGGCATATGTAACTGAAAAAGCTAAGTAATATAGTTTTATAAAGTCAGAAGTGTAACCATTGCTAAAAAGACATGTCATTATACAAGATGTTTAGGCATTTTGTTTTACCGGAGAGTTTTAAATTTAGTTACAGGCAAGATGTGTGATTAAACTATAAAGATTCAAGATGATTTTAAAAAGGATAATGGCATTAAGCACATATTTTATAGTTTGTAATAAAAATCATGAATATTTGAGACTTAGGCTTTAAATAAGGGGAATTAAACAGACATTAAAAGGAAATAAACCTACACAAAAAACAGGGAAAGGGATGAAATGTTTTCTAAGCAGCACTAAGTATATTGCTGCAATTCATGGTAAATCCTAGTGGTGATGTTTCCAAAGAAATTATATAAATTTATCAAAACATTAAAAAGCAACCTTATTTTTGTAAAGAAACAGAAAGGTACCAAGTATATGGTCATAAAATGTTGACACTAATTTGCTTTAGCCTCATGAGTTATAAACCTGATAGAAAAATACCAGACAGAGAAAAATTCATCAGGAGGATTACACTTATGAATTTTAATTCAATGACTAAAGATACAATCATTCTGTCCGAAGTGACTAACGATCTTTCTTTTTATGATCAGAAAACCTTGCATAATATTATTTCGGTCTTAAATATTGATTTTGATCTGAGAAGCTCAAATGCTTAATGGTATATTTTCTGCTAGATTCTTATTATGGGCTAGATAGTCATCCCCCAGTCTCTAAGAACAATTTGAGATTTAAACAAAAACCAAAAAACTCATGAAGAAAGATGAAAAGTAAATGAAAGTAGATTTTTTTTTTCAGTAGTCTGTTGAAAGCCTAGACAAATTACAAGAATCACTTATCTGATAACAAATGCTAACTCTATTGCTCTGGAGAAAATAGGTTGTTTCAATGTGTTGAAAAGAAAGTTGTTTTACTTCCAACTATTGCCAGAAAAAAAACAGACAAATTGAATTCTTCCAAAGTTACTGATCACCCAGCACAGAATTACCCTATTTTTTTCTATTTTCCAGTGTACTTTGGAATACAAGTGAGAGTCTAAACATAGAAAAAGCTGATCAAAAGGAAGTCACATGTAATAGACTCTAGCATAATATAGATTTTTTGGCTGAACGAGTTCAGGGTTCAAAACTGGGAACTTTGCCCATAGCTTAAGGGGACAACTGAACTGGGTTCACATTTCTAACAATTGTCATATTGGAGAACTTTGCTTAGTGACGTGGCATCATGAAACTTTCCTTCAGCAATTCCTCATGAGATTTAATAGAAAAGAAACTTTAAGGTGAATTAAACCTCATGTGAATATATTTTTTCAAAGCTAACACACACACTCAAAAGATAATTTCTTTTTGCATTCAAGACTAAAAAGAGGCATCTAAGTGGATTAAAACCCATGTGAATAGAATTTCTTAAAAAACGAACAATGAGCATTAATTTCCTTTGTGTTCCAGATTCAATGCCTTAAGCATATGCAAATGTAGTAAGACAAATGATGCCCCAATAAACAGCTAGGATAAACATATCCTGAACTAGTTTATTATAAAATGAAATTATCTCAATTATTCTGTTTTGCTTTCTTTGTCATAAAAAAGTTAATTATGACAAGTTTATCAATGAAATTTTAGGATCAGCCTATTACTCTAAATTTATTTAGTGATCCAAACTTTAACATACCAACCATGTAAGTACCAGTGATTTCTGATAAAGATTTTGGTTTGACCATTTAAGAATTGATGTATGAATAGTTGGAGGATGATTAACAAATACAAATTTATAGCTATATAGTAAGAATACAATCTACTGTTCTGTAACACTGTAGGGTGAATATGATTAAAAATAATTGAATGTATAATTTCAAAAAGCTAGAAGAGAAGATTTTGAATGTTCATAACACAAAGAAGTGATAAATACTTAAGGTGATGGATGACACTGACTTGGTCATTACACATCGTATATGCGTATCAAAATATCACTCTGTACCCCATCCATATGTACAATTATCACATGTCAACTAAAAATAAAAGGGAAAAAAGAATTGATGTATATGAAAACTGCAAAAGGTTCCATTATGAATTCAGGGAGATCAGTTTAGACTGCAGATAATGTTGCTTCATTGCCTTGATGAATACTGCTTCATTTTGTGCATGTTGTATTTTTTTTCTTAGCATATATCACCTTCTAACATACTATGATTTATTTTTATTATATGTATTGTTTGTTGTCTGTGTTTCCTTGCTAGAATATCATATGTACAAGCATAAGAATCTAGGTCTCTTTTGTTCACTGACATAGCACACGTCCCTAAAAGAATGCCTGGTACATAGTAGTCACTCAATAAATCTTTGTGGCATCAATGAATGTTCTTTATTTCTGAATAAATGCAGATTCTATTGCTTCACTGAAAAATTTATACATTCACATACATACACACGTACACAATTTAAATCATGGTTTCTTCCAATGCACTTATCTGTCAGTAATCAGTCAGTGCATGGCAACAGACAATAAAGTATCATTGAGCAACAAATACCAGGCAAACATTAAATATCTGTTTCAAATGGGGGTTTCACAATACATTGAAATCAGTGCTTTGACAATAGTGTCTTCTGGCAAAATAAACTTTCTAAACAGTTTGTACTAGCCAATGTGACCCTTGAATCACTTGTATTATGAAATATACGAATACTGTTTTTGTTAGACAATTCTAGCAAAATGTAGTAATAGAATTACCTGTGGTAACTAAAAAGATTAAGTTATACTGACAAACATAGTAAAGACTTCAAGCATATGGAATGAAACCTGACTTTCTTATCTCAGCTCAAAATGTCAAAAACACCTAGGCAAGGTCTTAATGGTAAAGAAACGGATGCATTCTCCCCTTCCATCTGTCTAGTACTCTCAAGATTTTCTGTAACACTAAAGTTGTCTTCAGGTTTTGTGCAGCTCATAATTTCTCTTTACTTTTTTCCTGAGGGGTTACTTCTTAACTAAATAATGACTACTTACAAGGACACTTTTCAGGGGACGGGCTTCCTCTATTAGGTATTCAAAAAATAACACATTACTAATATAGAACTAGCAAAGCCTTCCAAATTAGCCTTCTTGGCAACAAAAGTTTCTATGCTGTTGCAAAATTTCTATGTTGTTGCAAAATTTCTATATTGTTGGCTGTAATTTAGATTGTTAGGAAAAGTTTATTGCACTTTTAAATTATACAGAATTCAGAATATGGGCATTGTGCCAGGTCTCTTGCTTTGCCTTCTAGTTTTACTCTCATTTGCTCTGAGTACTCCAGACCACCCATCCTCCATTTCCCACCACCCCTCATTCACCCTGTCTCTCCAGGTTCTGGTTGGGTTTGGTCAATGAGAATGTTCCCCCGCTACAAGAACAAAGGTTCCTCTCCCAGGTTTCTGTGGGTTTGCTGCGTTCCTCTACTGAAGACCTCATCTCCTATGAGAAGGCTTCTCCGTACAAGTACCCTAATGGTTCATTTTCCTTGCTACTTATTTTCTAAGGATAGTAATAACCTCTTGTTGATACTTGCCTGGGAGTACATCACTGTCATTGCTGTTCTCCTTATACACTTTCCGCACCTTTGTAAACAGTCTCTCTTCACCTGATCCCTGCCTTATACACCCAGACCTTGCCATCTCTGTAAATGGCAAGAATCTCAGGCAAGACCCATGGATCACCTTCATTTGTCCATTTCACTCATTCCTCCATGTCTTATTTGTCAGTGAGTCCTTCCACATCCACCTCCAAAATGTATTTTGAAATTGTCCACTTCCCTTTATCCCTACTGCCACCTCGATGAGTCAAGATACCCTGATTCGCTATCTAGCACATTGCAATAACTCCCTAACCTGTCTCCCTGCTTTCTTTTTATTAGACTTTATGAGCTTATTTGCTAGTTCTTCTTACTCTCTCCCTCCCTCGATCCACACATTAAACAAGAGATCTTTTTAAGGCACAAATAAATAATGCAACTCTCTAACTTAAAACTCCATAATAGCTTGCCATTTCATTTTGGTTCAAATGCAAACACCATATGGTAGCCTTCAAGCTCCAACAGAAACAGGCCTCTGTAGGCTTTCCACACTCATCATACAAATCTGAAGCAAAGTGAGCTCTCTGTCACCCTCTGTCTTTTGCATTCACTCTTTCTTCTACCTGGTACACCCTTAGAAATCCCCAGGGTTTCTCTAAAAATGGATCTGTGCCATCCTTCCTGCCTAGATGCTCTTATTTCCTTTGTATTACTGATCTGTGTTCATCATGTTTATTTGACATTTGTTCACTGTATGTCTCAGCCCACCGAAGTAAGTGTACATTCGATGAGGCCAGGTACTTCGTCTGTATCCTCAATGCCTGGAACAGTCTGGCTCGTCATTTGTACTCTAATAAACTATTTGGTTGTTGATGGTATGAATGAATGCTTTTCCATTCATTCCTGTTTCTATTTTCACAAGGGACTTCTAGTCCTAACTTTCCAATGTTCCCACACTGTGGCCTCCCCCCGAACTTTTAAAAAAAAATCTCTGAAGCCTGAATGCTTAGATTGTCTCTTAATTCAAAATTAAACTTCTCCATGCTGAGGTTTGGAGCTCTATAACATTCCTTCTAAGCTACAAGGTATAAAATATTCCCCTTATCTCAGAAGATTCCCCCATGAGCAGACGATGACTGATCTGTTTTCTATCACCAGAGCTTGGTCTTCATAGTAATGTCTATGTACTTTTACGTCTGGCCTTTTTGTTCAACAGAATGGTTTGAAATTCATCCATAGTCTTATGTATATCTGTAGTTTGTTGCTTTTTATTGCTAAATTGTGTTCCGTTGTATGGTTGGACCACTATCCATTCACCTATTAATGCACACTTTATTCGTTTCCAGTTGGGGAATATTATAAATATAGCTGCTATGAATATTCACGAACAAGTCTTTTGTGTTGCCATACATTTTTATTTCTCTGGAATACATACCTGGGATTACAATGTTGGTTATGGGTAAATAGATATATAAAGCATCTATAAAGCATACATCTATTTGCCCATGACCTATATTTTTAAAAAACTTTATTAAAAAGCTATCAAGCATTTTCTAACATGATTATGCTATTTTTCACTTCCAACAGCAATGCTTATGTGTTCTATTTGCTCCATATCCTTCCAACACTTAGTAGGACCAGTCTTTCAGATTTTAGCCATTCTAACACATGTATAATAGTGTTTCATTGTGGTTTTAATTTACATTTCCCCAATGAAGAATGGTGCTGAGTATCTTTTCATGTGTTTATTATCTGTTCTTATATCCTCACTTGGAAAGTATCTCCATTCATAATGAAAATCATTTCGTTGGAAGTTGCTATAATTATTTGCAAAATGGTTGAACTCTCAAGTAGCAGCATATTTATTAACAAATTTCAGCTTCCATAAACTGATTTCTTGATTGAGTTGAAGTCTAGTAGCATTTATAGCATTATGCATTTTAATGCAGGAACTTATTATCCTGTGTATAGACATGTTTTTCTATTTTGTCAAAAGAGGTAATGACAGTCTGACTACTGCAACGTATCAATGTCTTAGTATTGAACTAATTTTATTCTTTTAACTTCAAATTATAATCAAGATTAGAACATCTTATTCTCCCTAAGATGCATGTAATCTGAAATTGGCACAGCAAGAGTTTGCCACAAATGCAAGAGGAGATAGAGATGGTTCATTTGCTTTTAAAATGGATACGATGAATATAGCACATGTAGGGAAGAATTAACTAACTGGAACAAAATGTTTTTCCAACCATTCCTCTCAGCTGGAAACCTCACTATCATGGTTTTTTAAGATAATAAGAAAATCCATAAACGGAAAAGGCCTCTATTTTTAATTATTTAAATCTTATTTTAATTCTGAATTTGACAAAGTAGAGCAGCCATTCATGATACTACATATCCACATATAGTCTTCAAAAATACAATCTTATTTTTTGCTACTCGTACAATAAATAGGCCCCCAAATTAGCATGCTTATAACATACAAAATGCTATTTCATTTCAAATATAAGACATATACCTGTGTATTAATAGCCAAGGCAAGTTCAGAATGCATCATACTATGGTCAATATCTTGCATTAGAAACTTACCTAATGGGAGGTATAGTGGGGTACCAAAGAACTGAATAAGCCCAAGTTATGGTTGTATTTTAGTGATGGGATATCTAGTAGAATTAAACACATAGGGTACTTATTCACATAAAAGTGGAATTGCAAAGAAACTGGAATCATAAACCAGGAAGGCAAATAGTAACTATGTGATAAAATGAATAAAATCTCTATAAATAAAATTAAGTTTCTATGTTACATGAAAATGGTGACACAGATTTTAACCTAATTTGGAAGGCGTGTTTGGGGTGGTCTGATATAAACACAGCACATGTGAGGTATATAATTCGAGAGGGCCTCAGCCAACATTGAAAAGAAATAGGCATTTATCCTCCAGAGCAGTTGCAGACTTCAATTGTATTCTGTAAATGGTTACTCTAAGTAGTTCAAGTGTTCTCCAGGATAGCAATAGTTAGGACTTAAAAAAAAAAAAATTGGTTCATGATTCTTTAGAATAACAAAGAAAAACCAAGCAAAAATGAATCTGCGTTTCTTGAATTAAATCAGAATTTTGTTGTTACTTATTTTTGTTTGGTTTCTATTTTAGCATTATTCCTAGTGTGCATATACAGCACGAGATTGCTCATATTTTCTAAATACTACTTCTATAATAACAACAATAATAGCAATGATCACAATTAATGCCAGATAACTTTTGGTTCAAATACTTAATTAACATTTGTAGGAGATAGTATTTCATGACAGAGAGTTTATATATTACCCAGGGACTGTTATCCATTCTGCAGAAAATACTTCCCTTTCTAGACATTATGATTTTGATTTTGGCATGATCGCTTCACTTTTTCCCAGGCTACAGACCTCCAATTCATCTCATTCTCTGAGTGCCCACATCCAATCAGGAAAGTTTCTTCATCAGTAATATCTATCAGTTATTTATCTTCTGATTCCTTCCCATTGCCAATCACTTTCGTTCTTAATCACAGTCTCTCCCCCGGCCAATTTCCAAAGCCTCCTAATAAACTCCCTGACTTCACTTGTTCCCTCCTCTAATCAGAACTCTGCTGTACAGCCAGAGTTGCCTTTTGGATCACTTCATAGCCTCCCCTAAAACCACTTTCTACTTCCTACTGTCTATAATAAAATGCCCAAGCTCTTTGAAAAGAAAGCTCTTTAAAATGTCACGATCAACCCATTTTATCTTCCACATACATCTCCCTTCACTATCCTCCATTTCCAACAATATGCCTCAGTCAGAGATCTTTATAGATATAAAATCAACTTTCACATGTCAAGGTCTTCACTTATGCCATTTCCTCTCATTATAATCCTTTTTCCTATATTCTTTTCCAGATAAATTACTACTTATTTTTCCAAGAATCAGCTAAATGACCACTTCTATGTGATCTTCCCAGACTATCTGAGGCAGAATTACCTCTGCCCAGTTTTTCCATATAGTATGTATGTAACTGACTCTCTTATAGCCTTCATCCCCTTCCATTTTAATTATGGTTATATTTTAAATTTTTACCCACAGTCTGCAATGAATAGAGAACTAGGGAACATGTTATATTTATATCTTTAGTACAAAATAGAAAAGAGGAACTGTATACTTCTGGCATAGATTAGATTTGATGGATGACTCTTCACTTAAACATGCAATATTTATACATTAAGGGCCACTAGGTTATGCAAAATGTATGTATATTTCTTCATTTCTTTCTACTCTCATAAGACATAGAGCTTGGAAAAATATGATCTGAATTATCCTTAAAATGGCTTCAATGCAGTCTTTACAATTGTACAATGGTAAATTGGTTAATTTTTTAAAAGTGTAACTTACACCATGATTTATATTCTGTCTCTCTCTCTCCCCCTACCTATGTAGGTAGGTAGGTAGGTAGGTAGGTTGATAGATAGATAGATAGATAGATAGATAGATAGATAGATAGATAGATAGATACAGATCAACAATGAAACTGAAATGTTTCATTCATTTAATTCATTTGTTGATTGTTCATAAAACAATTTTTATTTTTTATGAACAATCAACAAATCAATCAGTGCACTGATCAAATTATAGGAATGCCATTTCTTCTACACTGAATGCCAATAGGTGCCAGAACTATTGTGTTCAAGGAAGATAGAGGTTTACCAAGACCTGGGAGACTGGAAAGGGAAAATCCCTTCCAAAGGAGGTAGTGATATTTAGCTGGAACAGAACGTGGACCCAATGCCACTAGATCTTCAGATTTTTAAAAGAAAAATGGATGCTTATGGGGGATCTCCAAATGTTTGAATGCGGGTAGCCAATTGACACAGAACAGGAAACACTGTATATTCTCAACAAAATATATTTTCAAGTCATATACACCAGCAGCAGTTTTCAAGTGATTTTAAGGATGTTGAAGTTCGAAAGTAGTGACCTTTCAAGAGTTCTGAGTCACTCTGCAAGACAATCTGGGACTTGCTGGCATACTGTATTATAACAACTATTTAATTTTAAAGTGCATTTGATGAGGAGTATAAAAATAATTTAGAAGTTCAGCATTCTACACACAAAAGCTACCACTGTTCAACTGTAGTCATATGATTTATTTAGGAATTATGGTTATTATTCAGGCACAAAGGCAGAAAAGGTTCCATAGAAATCTGGCTTTTGGGCTGCCTATTCATGTCTTGACACATCTTGATATTCCCCTATTGGCACCTGGGGAATCACTACTTTTCTGCTATTTCATCCTCTTTCCTTATTAACAAGATGCCTCTTCTCTGTGTCTTGATTTTGGCTTATACTTGGAACCAAAGAAAACAGATTAAATTAAATCACAACAAATGAGAATTGCAGATAAAATGGCTTAATGCATTATAGTTTCCATGGCTGTTGGAATGTTTATGCTATTAAAAAGAGGATGATTAGCTCAAAGACAGAAATCATGTCTCATAGAAGTTATCGGTGTGATTGACAGGTAAAGAACAGTGACAGAGGCCTGCTTGGCCTTCTTAAAAACTTATAGATACCAGAATATTCTAGGTATCAACAAGCATTATTATGAGTTTTGTGGGTTTTTAATTCATGGTAATCATTTCAATTTTCTGGGCATGCTGTGGATTATTTAATATACTCTTTGTTAAAATGCCAGCATCTGTTGTCAACTCTCAAAAGGAAATACTGTTTGTGATTTTATAGAAATTAATTATCATAGTCACTATGGAAACACATGGCGTCACTGAAAATCAAGGTCTCATGTAATATTAACATAAGACTCTTTAATATGATTATTATTTATAAAGCTAGCATTTTATAATCTGTGATATAAAATAATGTATGAGGAGGAATTTTGTAATCTGTGAGGCAATATTCAGGTGATATTAACAACAACAATAATATAGCCGTTATAAGATCTTTAATGGTCTGAGCCTAATTAGCTCAGCTATTATGCTGCCTGATTTTCCCTTTATACTCCTCACATGATAGCAGCACTTTCTTACAACCTGTGTTGGGAGAAACTTCCATTTGTTGCTCTCATAACACTAATGTGGGTCAGGGAAATAAAAGGGTGAGGGTAGAATGGAGGTGAGAGGCTGATGATGAATTCTGCGCCTCATGAAAATACTGTTTTTTTCCCATGACTCCAAAAAGTTCTATGAAGCTCCGATGGATATTTGTGGTCTCTGATTTGATGACATAATCTGACTAAATCTCGAGACCAACAAAATGTTTCAAATATGATAAAACTGCCAATGTAATGTAAAGTGTCTAATTTATGCAAATTAGATAATTTCACTTTTTAATTTTGTTTTACACCATAATGAGGAAAATCATTCTTTTACCTTCTTTTAAGAATTTGTAACACTTGCACTTACATACACACATGCACAGTAAAAAGGACGATGGTTTTGATAATAATAAAAAGGAAGATGGTTTCGATAATGTCAGTTGAGCTTACTTGACATTGGAGTTGAGGGGGATCTATGTAGATTTCTTTTTAATTAAAAAATCAATTTAGCTAAAAATATACCCTTTGTCAGCAAACGTAGTGATATTGATTTTGGGTATTTTTTTGTTGCTTTTTTCCCCTAAATTTTTACTTACTCATCAAATCAAACTTTTTCCTAGGAACTAAGCAAACTATTCCAACAAAGCTGTTCATCATCTAATATTCAGTAATGCCCACTAAAAGGCATTCTAAATGTCTTCAGCATTATTTTCAATAGCTAATGAAGATAAATTATAATAAAATTAATATATGTTGCCCACAAGAAATGCAACTCATGTGAAACGAATGCATTATTCCCTTTCATTTTGACTGACTTTAGTGAAGCACTCAATATTAATTGAAATTAAGTGTATTTTATAGTATAACAACTTCCTAAGTGTTTCATGGAAGGAATTCTACTGTAACTTCAATAGCCAAGAGGCAGCATGATCTGTTTTTTTAATTACTATTTTTTCATTCCAATTTTTATTTTAGGTTCGGGGGGTACATGGGCAGGTTTGTTATATGGTTAAATTGCGTGTCACACGGGAGTTTGGTGTACAGATTATTTCATCACCCAGGTAATATGTATAGTAGCCGATAGGCAGTTTATTGATCCTCATTCTCCTCCCTCCCCTCTCAAATAGGTCCTGATGTTTATTGTTCCCTTCTTTGTGTCCATGTGCATGATCTCTTTTAAAGAGCATGGGCCTGGGAAGAAATAAACATTGGTTCCAATTGGGGTCAGCATCAACATAGTTGTGGGTTCTTATGTAAGTCATTGAGTATCTTTGGGGTCCAGAATCCCAGTTTGTAAATTGAAGCAACAGATATCTCAGGTCCCTTCAAGTCTACCACTATGAAGTTCTTACTCCAAGTATCTCTCCCATTTGGACATTTGTAGACATCTAAGTTTTTCCAGCAGGTTGATAAATGTCCATCAATTTTATCACGTATAGCTTCAAATCATGGCTGTTTTCAAACAAATAGTTTAACAGCTGCTTAATATCGAGGTACTCAAAGTGTGGTCCATGGATCAGCAGCATCAGCATCATTTGAGAGCTTATTATAAATGCTAATTCTCAGGATCCATTCTAGATCTACCAAATACAAATTTGCATTTTAACAAGACCCCCAAGGGATTCATGTGAACCTTTAACTTTGAGAAGCACTGGCTTAGTACTACACTCTTTCCCCCAAATTATCTCTCCTGTACAATTTGAAGTTTTAATATTATCCTACCATCTACATTTTATTATGAGAAATGTATTTGGCTTAGTATTCTCACTTTTACATTTGTAAATATTTCTGGCTGAACCACATTTCAGTGTCTGAATTTTTGGCTTCTTTGCTGTTGGTAGTTAAGGCATGATAGCAAAAAGTCTAAAAAAGGTATGACAGTGAAGAACATGAGACATTCTCATTGGAGAGTTTTCTGGCATCAGCTAATAAAATAGTAACCCTGGGTGGCAGAGGATTGTAGGAAAGACATACCAGGATTAGGTGAAAGAAAAAGAGACAGGGTGTTCATTTATTCGTTTAACAAAATATTTGTGGATCGCTTATGTGCCAGGCAGGGCCTGCAGTAGATTGGAGGATAGAGTTGTACCCAATACCTGTGCTCATGGAGCTAACATTGTAGAGGGTGAGACTCAAAATTTGTAATGTTGCCTTATAAATCCCTCATCCAGGTAGAAATAGGTTTATAGTTTCAACCATAAACACAGAGAACACAGCCATCTTTAAAAAATGACATATTTTCCCCCTGGAATTCCCCTATTTTAGATATTTTGAAATTACAGTCTACATCCAAGTCTAGATATGTTGTGTTTGCCTCATATACTTTATAAAAGAAGATAGAAATGTGGATTCTTATATTGGCAAAATATTGGTAATGTATTCACATTTGTGTGTTTTCAAACTACAATGTAGATTAAGAGAAATGTGTAAGCGAGCCATAGCTTGTTAACCTCTGGAAAAATACCTGTTGCAATAGTGATACTGATATGTCTTCCAAAGAATATATATTATATATTTCATTCATTAAATACAATAGTATAAATGAAAACCATTTACAAGATTAATTTATAAAATTCCTCTAATAAACATTGAAAATGAAGCAAGAATTGGCATAATATAGATGATTTACATAGAAAGCATTTTTACCAAGTAAAAGAAGATTAAAATTAACAATATAATTTATTTATATCAATTTTATTGAATATCAAGAAAAATACTTTTTAGCAAAAACCTAACTCTCATTAGGATGTACTTCATTTTAAAAAAATCTTCCAGAATTGTCCAATTAGACATGTCCATGTGAGTTCATAAATAATAAAAATGGCATTTTTTCAATTAATCCCATCTATGATTAAATATGATTAACTATGTTCAGTTATTAATAGTTATCCAATCTCACATCAACATAGACAAAGACAAAGAAGAACACAAAAGCTTCTCCCATTGAGATGAACATAAACCATTCTGCCCTTGCTTTCAGACACAAACCTTACACAAGAATTGACTTAAGTATAGCTCTGTTGCTTTTAAACAACAGATGGCTGCCATTTTGTGCACTTCCATTTTTACAAAAATATTTTATTGTTGGCTGAAAAGTCCAAAAGGATTCTCATTTATTATTTTGCCAGTGTGTTTTTATTTGTACAAAGAGCCAGTTCAGGAAGAAACAAGAACTTGAATGTAAAGGTTGAAAATCTGGTAGCTCCTCATTGCAAGATTCACATGTGTGATTACTGCCAAAATTAGAGAAGGATTCAACAATAGAGACCAGTGAATTTATAAGACCTGCTGCTTGAGCCTTAAGACTCAATTAGCAATGAAGTAAAGCAAGCATGACCAAAGTGCAGAGCAAGTTTTAACTGTACCTGATCCCAGTGAGTCATCAATTGATATTTGTTGAATGGGTGAATTATATGCAATAACATTGGCTCTGTATCCAGCTATCTAGGAGCTTAAATGCCATTACTAAAAATGTCTATTGTTTAAAATGTGAGTATTTGGTCTCATATAGACTAAGTCTGAGTCTCCTTAATTTGATAACTTCTGTCAAATCATTCTCAACAACCAATATTGTGAGGGTACCCACAGCTGATCAAAAAGAGACTATAAACCATACAATAGTCTAAATTACTTTCTTCAGGTTTCTCCAAGTATCCTTTAACTTTCTTCTCTGCCCCAGCCCCCATTGCCTCAGTTCCAGGAAACTGCTAAAAGTCTGACTATAAATTTTTATTTCCAACTGTGGAAAATGATAAAAGCATAATATACGAAAATAAATAAGACAAATTCTTGGACCTCACTGAACTTAAATTGTAGTTAGAGCAATGATTTATGACATTACAATATAGGACAGAGTTATAAAGTAAATGCTGAAAAGGGGGAGAGGCAGGTAACAGTAATACTACTACAGGGGAGGAGGGAAAATTAATTCTAAGTATGATACCTGGAAAGCAACAGGCTAGAGGAGACAAATTGTGATTGGTGATTAGGGAAGGAAGGGCATGCTGGCATGTTTAAAGACTCAGGGCCCTGGGTGCCTGCTATATTCAAGAGAACAAGGAGTTGCATGTGGCAAGAATACAAGGAAAGTGGTAGGAGATGAGGGGTCCAGATTATATCAAGAGAACATGTAAAGGTGCTGCATCTTATTCTATAGGCAGGGCTGTGCCACTGAATAGGTTCATGCTGAAAATGTCATGATCAGATACTTCTGAAAGTCGATTCTCGTGGAAGTGAGAAAGCTGTGAGTTCAGCAATACGTGGCTGAGACCTGAATTGAGGGTTGAGTGTAGGAGAAGAGATTTAGAGATAGAAAGAGAAAAACTTATTGAGCAAAAGGATGTTATTAGAGTAAAGGTAATGGGGGTGCAAGGTGGCAGAGAAAGTAGGGCCAAAAATTATTGTCAGAGTCCTTGGCTTTGTAAGGAGGAGGATGATTTTATCACACTAATAAGGAAAGACAAAAGGAACAGTAGGTCCTAATTTTTATTTATAAAATACAACACAGACTCCTCAGCTTAATATTTGCTAATTCCTCTATCAGGAACTGTTCCCATCTCTCAGCACATAAATTAACTCCCATTCAGCATTCAGGTGTCAGCTCAAACATTATTTTCTCAGAGAAGTGTTCTCTCAGATCCAGGACTATTATAATAGATGCCCTTATCATGAGGTCTCATTCTGTGCTCTACCTCTTTTAGCACTTACGATATGTGCTTCTTTGGTCTATGCTTCTGATACCAGTAGACTGAAAGCTCCAGGAAGCTCTTGTTCACCAGTGACCTCCCTTCGCCTAATACGCTGTGCTCTTACAATGTGTTCTGTTCAGTAAATAGTGAGTGAATGGATACCTGATGGGTTTCTTCCACAAAAGGATGAGCAATAGCATATGATCTGTTGTCCCCTTTTGCTTCTCACAAGTAACTACTTCAACCCCAGGCACATTAACACACAAAAGCACACCATTCTCCCATCTCCCATCTTTTTTTCTTTCCTTCTTTGCTCCTCTAATAACCAGAGGAAATTTCTATTCTCTACCCAGCTCTTCAACTCACTTGTAAGCTCCCAAACAACCCCAATGATGATTAATAAGTGTAGGTGTAGCGAAAGTAACAACTAGGAAATGGAGAGTGAAATCGGATATAATGACTCTCTCAAGCTCATAGCCCTTGAAAATGCCCCAATTCTCTGCTCACAATTCCCACCAAAGTCTTTATCTGCCTCCTGTCTTTCCCTAATTAGATCTGCTTTCCTTGAGCAACATGCTCAAGGAATGAAACAAAAATCCCACTCAGCAAATCTGTTTAGGTTTCAATTACTTTTACGGCACATTTTCTACTATTTTTCATTGCCAAAGCACAGTACTTCATGTGTAGTACAACAAGGAAAAGTATGCTTAAAGTGGAAATTTAGCCATCAATTATAATGTTGATTTTCAAACATTTTAAAATAAAAGAAACATTTTATGTCAAAGGAAACCATCAGCAGGGATCTAATTTAAAAATACATCCAAATGAAGCTACCCTGTGTAACGTTAGGTTGCAGACAGACCTCAACACAGCCAGTATCTTCCCGACACAAACACCTCACTAGTACTTGGTAGAGAAAGTTCAACTACACTATTTCGACCGGAATGCATTTCTAGTTTAAAGTTTCTGACATTAAAATTTATAACACACAATTCTTCGTATACTGAGGAATTTTTACGTATAAAAATTATATTCACTGAAATCTTATTTAAATGAGGATTTTAACTAAGGAGAGGGAGAAGCAGGGCAATGGACACGTTAGCATGATATTCGTGTATATTTTAAAGTGTTCGTTATTGTTGCTTTAATGTTGTTTATGCAAGGAAGTTATTCAAGTTTCTCACTATTAATTACTTCTTTGTCTAATTATATACAAAATGCACAAACACTCCTTAACTTACCTTTGAAACATTATATATGCTCTTGCTGCTGATGTTGTGATGGACGTAATTACAAATGGAAATTTCCCATTGATAATGAAAAGCTTTATATGCACAGATCAGTCCCCCATAGCCCTGCAAGTACACTTCTTTCTTGGATAAAATCACCTTTATAAAACCTATTTTAAAAATAACAGTTTTTAGTTATTTGCCTGACTAAACCATTCCCTTTTTATGCAGGGGTTGGGGTGGGTAGCAGAGAGGAAGGAGGAAGAGAAGTAGGAGGAAGAGCAGGAAGAGGAAGTAAGAAAGATACTTCTGAAGGATTCCTATAAATAGTAGGTTCTCATATCCGAACACTTATATAACTACATTGTTATAAGTGTTACATGCATATTTGTGCGTGTTGTGTGAATAGCGTTTCCTCTATATATGTATATAGAGTTACATGTGCATGGGGTATAAAACTGGGAGACCACAAATGTTCCTTCTCAAATTTCATCTACTTTATCATTTCAGGTTAGGCTTTGTAAATATATTTATTTGACATTATTTTTATTTGTTCAGGCCTTAGCACAGCAAGACACATTCATGTGTATGTGTCTGTGTATGCACATGAACACACACCCCCCCCCAACACATTTACAAACTGTAAAGATGTCTACGTCACCATTAGCCTGTGCCCTTTCTGAAGATTAGCTCAGACAGAAGTCAAGTCTGCATTGTCATTTTGCTATAGCCTGCAATTCTGGAAAAGCACTGATGTCCAAGGTAATGACAAGGATAAATTCAACGAGAGACAATTTAACAAGAACACATGAATTGAGCTGTGCTGAATCAAAATATTAAATTTAAATTAAACTCTTTCTTATGTAGTTGGATTCATAATTAAGTTATAAGCCTTAATCTCTAAATCTAAACGCAATTATGCTAAAGCTACTGCACAGTGACAGATAAAAGATCCTCACTATATAAACTCAAAGACAAATTTCCAAGCTACAGAAATATGTGGGTACAAGCAGAGTAGCAATGGAAGTTCAGCACAGCCAGTTCTTGAATAAGTAATGAAAGCCCATGGCACTGCTGGAAACCAACAGGAAAAAAAGTAGTGAGAACAAGGTCAAAACATCTTTATCTTTAGTGCCATCTCTACTTCTATTTATGCAACTCAGAAAAGAAATAATTACTTAGGTACTGAGGGAGAAATATTTGGTAGGAAACTCTTCATTCACTTTATGCAGCCTTGGAATATTTCCTCAGAATTTCAGTGAAGTTGTAGGTTAAGAGTTAATTGTATATTGACTTATATTTCCCTCCACATCTATTATTTCAAACTCTCACATTTTCAGCAGGAAAATTGTTTTCTCCTTGTAATATTATCAACTCTCTTCCACATGATTTTTTTTTTTTTAACTAGAAATGATCATTATATACGTGGCAAGGGGTAAAGCTACTCTGAGATTATACCATTATTGCAGGAAACCTTTAAAGGAATTCCTGAGGAAATAATAACAATGAACCACAGAGCTCTGCAGCAAATGGAGAAGAGCACTGTATTATTTCTATGGTAAATGCTATTGGAAATGAAACTAGAAGGTGCTTACTTATCAAAGGCTAAAGCAAGACGAGGGGAAGCTAATCAGGACTCACTTTTACTGCTGATTCCTGTCTACCCTCTGCTCCAGTGAAAACTGGAAAATAGGTTCTACCCACTATCTTGTACAAAATACAATGCAAATCTAAACGTGAATTAAAATAAATAGAGCAATATTGTTTGAATTTAGTATAAAGTACAGTAATGAAGTTAAGGGCTTTTATTGGCTTTCACCGCAGACCCTCAGAAGTTCAAATAAAAAGATGGGAAGTTGGGAGGCCGAGATGGGCGGATCACGAGGTCAGGAGATCGAGACCATCCTGGCTAACACGGTGAAACCCCGTCTCTACTAAAAAATACAAAAAAACTAGCCAGCCGAGGTGGCGGGCGCCTGTAGTCCCAGCTACTGGGGAGGCTGAGACAGGAGAATGGCGTGAACCCGGGAGGCGGAGCTTGCAGTGAGCCAAGATCGCACCACTGCACTCCAGCCTGGGCGATAGAGCAAGACTCCGTCTCCAAAAAAAAAAAAAGATGGGAGGAAGGACACTTCTAGGACTTTGCCATCTGCAAAGTTTGCCACGCACACAAAAATACACATTTACAGATGCACACACAAAGGAAAACCGAGAAATAATTTTTGATGGTGTTATTATCACTAATATACTCCCTATATGGCTGAACAGATACTCTCTGGTCAGATTCTATCATATTATAAATATCTCATCATAATTGAGAATGAATCTATTTGACTTTTCTGTGTTAAGAAACGGGGTGTCACTATGTCACCCAGGCTGGAGTGCAGTGGTGCAATCAGGGCTCACTGCAGCCTGGAGCTCCTGGACTCAAGGGATCCTCCCGCTTCAGTCTCCTGAGTACAGGTGTGCACCACTAATATGGTTTGAGTGTGTCTCCACCCAAATCTCGAATCGTAGCTCCCATAATTCCCCTGTGTTGTGGAGGGACCTGGTGGGAGGCAGCTGAATCATGGGGGCAGGTCTCTCCCATGCTGTTCTTGTGATAGTGAATAAGTCTCATGAGATCTGATGGTTTTATAAAGGGGAGTTCCCCTGCACATACTCTCTCTTGCCTGTTGCCATGTAAGATGTGCTCTTGCTCCTCCTTGCCTTCAGCCATGATTGTGAGGCCTCCCCAGGCATGTGGAACTGTGAGTCAATTAAACTTCTTTCCGTTATAAATTACCCAGTCTCTGGTATGTCTTTATTAGCAGTGTGAGAACAGACTAACACAGCCACTACACCTAGTTCTTGACACTTTTAAAGGAAGAGTTAAGATATCTTTTCAAGGAAGGGGAAAAATGGTACTTCAACATGGTCTTTGTCAGAAATTTTGTGCTGCATTTTTCTCTTAAAGATATAGTGGGAATTGATGGTAGAAGAAAATAGATAAATAGCACAGGTTAAAGTGATTGACTCTCTACTATTTATTCAAGCCATCACAGTTTCTTATGATTTTCCAAACAGTGACCCCCAAACTACTAAAGCACATGTGAAAAACGAGACATTCACTTTATTTTTCTCATACTTTCCTTCCAGTAATGGGAATTCAGACAACAGACAAGCCCTACCAAAAATTGTATCTTCTGATTTCATGTGCAGATATTTTGGCAATGACAGGGCTTAAATCTACACAACATGACAGAATTACTTTTTCCTCCCTTTTATTTAAGAAAACATCATTCACTGCAACCTTTTAAATCTAAAGTGATATGGCAACATTTTCCTTTGAAATATATGAGACATTGTTGAAAGGAAACTGAGTGAACAGAATACTATAATCTATGATACACAGTCATGCTCACCCACGTCAATCAAAGGTTGACATATTTTTCTGGACACAATTTTATCTCTGAAAACTTATAGATTCTCCTGCTTCAAATATTTCAAACTCAGAGGTGACACCCATAGTAGTAAAATCTGTAGAAATCACAAGGCCAGCATTATTTTTTCATGGAGTGACATGACAGGCACCTACAGTAACAGCCTGAAGAACATTCACAGGAAACGATAATTTGCTTAAACTAAGGATATTGGAATGGCATTAACACTTCCATAGGGCACTCAATACTGATTCTACCCTGTGGAAATTCTCACCGAATCCTGCTGTCCCACAAAATAAGATACAAATCAATAGTGTGTTAGTGGATCAAAGCACCCTTTAGATAACAATGGTAGATCTGCAAATTTGAATCTGGAAGTTGTATGTTAGAGACATCTTAGTTAAATTCTGCATAAAAATTACTATATTATGTGAAGTTTCCAATGATTACATAAATGCATTTAAAGTTGCTAGTAAGATAATGGTGGTAACAGATGCTCTTTAGCAGGACAGAATGGTAGCTAAAGCACAGATTCTGGAGCCAACCTGCCTAGGTTTGAATTCCACCTCTGTCACCTATTAGCTCTGACACTAAGCCTCTGTGTGCCTTTATTTCTTCATCTGTACAATATGGAGAACAATAATACCAACCTCATAGCCTTGTGTTAATCCTTGAAAGAGCTTATGATTGTGTCTGGCACATAGCGAGCATTCAGGAAATGTTTCCTACTATACAGGTTTATACTTTAAAAAATGAGTCTCATGTCAGGTTTTCTTAGCTAGTATGTACTTTAGCTTTCACATTGTACCATTTTTTCCTTACACTGAAAAACAAGTTATAACAAAAAGCATTTTGTTTGTTTTCTTTTATTTTGATATGGGAATGGAAGAAAGGAGGAGGAAATAGACATGCACCAAACTTGAGTTTCAACCTCAATATTGCAACAAATCTGCTATTTGGTTTCATTCTGGACTTTGGAAGAATGAAATGCTACATGCTTCCATCAGTTTTATTCCCGTAATTCTACAAATTGTGCTTTGCCAATGATTATGTAGTTGTCATCTAGCATAATAATGTCAGTCATACAGAAAAGCAAGACATTATGTTTTATTGTTAAAAAGAGAATATCTACTTTTAAATATAGCCAATCATTTCAGATGTAACTTGAAGTAAAAATTCCTATTCACTGTGTATGTTTAAATGTTATCAGTTAGTTGAAATATGAAAATATATTTATTGGGAAGGTAAAATGTCCAGCCACTTTGAAAAACTGTTTGGCAGCCAGGTGCCGTGGCTCACGTCTGTAATCCCAGCACTTTGGGAGGCCAAGGCAGGAGGATCATGAGGTCAGGAGTTTGGGACCAGCCTGATCAACATGGTGAAATGCCATCTCTACTAAAAATACAAAAATTAGCTGGGCATGATGGCCCGTGCCTCTAATCCCAGTTATTCAGGAGGCTGAAGAAGGAGAATCGCTTGAACCCGGGAGGCGGAGGTTGCAGTGAGTCGAGATTGTGCCACTGCACTTCAGTCTAGACGACAGACCAAGACTTCATCTCAAAAAAAAAAAAAAAAAAAAAAAAAAAAAAGTAGCCAGGCATGGTGGTGGATGCCTGTAATCCCAGCTACTCAGGAGCCTGAGGCAGGAGACTCACTGGAACCCAGGAGGCAGAAGTTGCAGTGAGCCGAGATTGCACCACTACACTCCAGCCTGGGCAACAAAGTGAGACTCCGTCTCGAAAAAAAAAAAAAAAAAAAAAAAGAAAAACAAAAGAAAAACTGGCAGTCCCTCAAAAATATGACTCACCAATTCCACTTGTAGGTATATAACAAAGAACACTGAAAACATATCCATACAAAAACGTGTACATGAATTTTCATAGCAGCATTATTCATAATAGCACCAAAGCAGAAACAACCCACATGTCTATCAATTGGTAAAAGGATAAATAAAATGTGGAATATAATGGAATAGTATGCAGTAATAAAAATAGATAAAATAATTCCTACAATGTGGCTGAATCTTGAAAACATCAATGTGAAAGAAGTCAGGCACAAAAGGTCACATATTGTATGACTGCATTTCTATGAAATATATGGAATGGGCAAAGTTCTAGACAGAAAACAGATTAGTGGTTTCTAGGGGCTGGGGCAATGAGCGAATGGGGAGTTACTGCTGAGATATCCAGAGCTTCCTTTTCCTGTCCCAGCAGATAGATTGGAAGGAGGCCACATTGGACCTCATGTATTCTATAAAAGATGATGAGGCCTGAGCAGAAGGCCTGCAAGCTGGTCTGTAGACAAAACATCCTCCATTAAATTTCATACACAAAAGAAACGTGCATGAGATTTTGCTCGTGATTTCCTTCAAATTAACTAAATTTATAAAGCATCAAATGCAGTGTTTTAAACATACTAAGTGCTATATATGGGGGCATGTTAACACAAATATAATGTATAGACTTTTTAAGAGAAAGCTTAAAACAGAAAGTGAAATACAATATAAATTTTCTCTTATGTCTGGGAAAAAATCTAAAGTGTACACATCACTGGGAAAATAAAACCACGAGGTAAAAAGTAGCTAGACACAGGAAGACAGACCACATTTTGTATTCTATGTACAGTTGATTAAAAAATCACCAGTTGTTTTGTTATTCCTCGGTAAGGTACCAGGCACGCACAATGGCCTGGCGGGCCTTGTACAGAGGTGTATGTACCTCAGTGACCACCCACATCAAGTGTGCGATCTATCAGTCAATCAATACTAATTGCATAGCTAGCAAGGAGAGGGTACCGGGCTAATACACAGCCCTGAGCTATGTACTGAACACTAAAGAGAGGACTGGGCTCATTGTGCATGCACTTTCATTTGAAAGTGCATAATAAAAAGCATTTCTCTGAGCAGTTTTAGTTTATATTCAGCAATTTTCTTTCTGCTTAAACGCATTTGAGGAAGTTTATTAATCAGAAGATTCATGAAGTTAGAATCACTAACTCTAAAATAGTTTTTAATTTTTAGGTTATTGAATTCTAAAAGAAGATCTATCACAAAAATTGTCAATATACTATAAAGAAATAAGTATAATTTGTAAAGAATTATAGTTAAACATTGTATGCTATTTGGCTGGGGTCATGAAGTAGAAAAATATAATTTTTTAAAATGGTGAATAAAAAAATACATAATTTAAAAATGGTGAACAAAAGCTTGGAAGACCTGATAAACATAATGGAGGAATTTTTTCTTTTTAATTTACAACTGTTAAACTAAATAAACTTAGCACAGAGATTTGTCACATTTGCAATTATCGAATTCAAGATGAAGAACCATGTGAAGGTATGTTTTAAAAGCAGTCTTATTTGCCTCAATTCTCTTCTTAATTACCTTAATGTTGTGTAATAGATTACAAGATCAGACACCAGAAGTTTACCGCACAGTTTTGATCAATGAAAAATATGCATATTTATGAGCCATCATTAGCTATTGTCCTTGAAATCACATGTATACTTATGTAAATGATTATTACTAACATCAACATAACTCTTTTCCATTTTAGACAAGTGGTATTGCCTTTTCCTTATGAAAATCAACAGCTATGTAAATTACAGATAATATAGACTTACTTTCTATATCACTAAGTTAGCAATTAATGCTAACCTGCCTTGTAACATATGCTGCATCTTTAAACGTTATTCCACTGTATTGATTTTCCCCATGTTTCTACTTCCTTTCACCATTTAGATTATACTTTCCTTTGGAATACTAATAGCACTTTATACTTTTCTACCTACTAGAAGATCTTCAATAACAGTATTATTAAGAACCAAGATAGGCTGGGCTCGGTGGCTCAAGCCTGTAATCCCAGCACTTTGGGAGGCCGAGATGGGCGGATCACGAGGTCAGGAGATCGAGACCATCCTGGCTAACACGGTGAAACCCCGTCTCTACTAAAAAATACAAAAAAACTAGCCGGGCGAGGTGGCGGGCACCTGTAGTCCCAGCTACTGGGGAGGCTGAGGCAGGAGAATGGCGTAAACCCGGGAGGCAGAGCTTGCAGTGAGCCGAGATTGCGCCACTGCACTCCAGCCTGGGCGACAGAGCGAAACTCCGTCTCAAAAAAAAAAAAAAAAGAACTAAGATAATAGCTTGCCAGATACAAATGGAAACACTTTCCAAATGAGTGGGAGAAAATGTCTTGCAATGTTACGGGTAAACTAGCAAAGAGCTTGACAATATAGTTTGCTAATATCAAGTCCTTAACAATGACCTTTCTTTATTCATGATTAGTTGTGTATAAATACATGCTTCTTCTGGAGTTGACTTACAAAACAGGCAAACAAACAAACATCAGAAACTATTTACAACTGGGAGCAATCCTTGAAGAACACAAAGAATATAAATATCAACAAAGGCTGAAAACTTTTTTTTAGATTAAAGATCAAATGGACATGCATCTGAATGTATTGCATGGTTCCTGATTAAATCCTGGAGCAAAGTGGAGAGTGAGGAACAACTGTAAAGAATGTGAATATGGACTCTAGATAACAGTACCATACATTTCCTGGATGGGATAATTACGTTGTGACTATGTAAGAGGATATTTTGCCCTTAGAAGACATATGAGGAAGCATTTAGAAGTATCATGACGCCTGCAAGTAACTTTCAAGTGACTCAGTCAGTTATATAAAAATTATACATAATCTATTATGTAATTTATATTTATATATTATACATTAATTATATAACCTATTATATAATTTATATTTATATATTAATTATATAACATATATAATGAGAAAGGGGATAGAGGGAGAGTGAGCAAGTGAGCAAATGTAAGAAATTGATAAATTTGGGTGGAGGGCATATGGATGTCCTTTGTACGAGTCTTGCTTGAAATTTTTCAAAAGGAAGTTGGTGGAAAATGGAAATCACATATCTATCTATCTATCTATCTATCTATCTTTATTTTTATTTATTTATTTATTTTTGAGACAGAGTCTCACTCTGTCTCCCAGGCTGGAGTGCAATGGCACGATCTTGGCTCACTGCAACCTCTGCCTCCTGGGTTCAAGCAATTCTCCTGCCTCAGCCTCCCGAGTAGCTTGGATTACAGGTATGTGCCACCACACCCAGCTAATTTTTGTATTTTAGTAGAGATGGGGTTCACCATGTTGGCCAGGATGGTCTCAATCTCTTTGACCTCATGATCTGCCCGCCTCGGCCTCCCAAAGTGCTGGGATTACAGTTGTGAGCCACTGTGCCCAGCCAGGAATCATTTTAAAAAATATATATTTTGTAGTTTGATAACTTTGGAGGTACAGGTGGTTTCTGGTTACATGGATGAATGATATAGTGGCAAATTCCGAGACTTTGGTACACCCATCACCCAAGTAGTATACGTTGTACCCAATATGTAGCATGAGTCTCCAGAGTCCATTACTCTACATGCGTTTGTATACTCATAGCTTAGCTCCCACTTGTAAGTGAGAACATATGGTATTTGGTTTTCCACTCCTGAGTTATTTCACTTAGAATAATGGCCTCTAGCTCCATCCAAGTTCCTGCAAAGGACATTATTTGCCTGCAATAAGCAAAATAAACTTGTATTTGTCATAGCTGATCTTGTGCAAAGTATCATAGGAACACACTGTGTGTCTGTCATCAAACAGCTGTATCTCGATGACAGTGCATATGCTAAGCCCATTCAGAGGGATGTCTTTGGATACTACTAAGCATAAAAAGGCATTGTGCTGATCCCAAGTAATTTTCAGAATAGTTCTATATTAGCCAAATGGGTATTAAACATGTAATTAAAAATGTATGATTATTATTACTTTGCATTCAAGTTTACTGTTGCTGTACTGAATATTTTAAAACTCCTCTCCCACAAATAGCACACAGAACCTTATTGCAAGCAAATTCATTTTAATTAGTCGTGTTATAAATAATACCAGTGGCAAAGCCCTGGGGGCCTGGCAGCTGGGAGACTGCAGTCTCTATATTCCCATGTAAATAACTGGGATGACAATTAACAAGCCATTGATTTAAAAAAAAAGCCCAGAACTACTGCTATTAACTTCAGAACTAAAAACAATTGAAAGCTGAGTTGTACCTGTTATAAAAGGAAATCCACTTTAAAGTCAAGGAAGAAAACTCTTCTTTCACCTGACTGTTGTATTTCACTTGAGAACAAAGACTATAATGAATTAACCACACAAACTATTGCATGAAACAAAGGAAACACAAAGGATGATTTCCTTCACTTCACTGTCACTTTGAGTGAGTGGAGAACTGGTTTATTGTAAGAGTCATTTTAATTAGTTTCCAGTTGGTATCAGCCATGAGCTTTTCAGCAGCGGCTCTTGTCCTAGTTTAGTATCTCATTCTCCAGCATGCTGGTGAGTTATTTTCACAGGCATGAGCGGACTTGGCCAGGAAGAGCAAATTCATGGTAGAAAAAACATGAAACGAACTTCCTCATCTTGACAGCCCTCTGAATGTTAAACAAAAGTGACCATTGGGTCCAGCTCAGAGCAGGGGCCTACCTGCCAAGACACAATGTTTTTCCTATTTCAACACTACAGCTAAATATGGAATACACTATGTGACTTAGACAAAGAAAATGCATTTTTTCAACCCAGACAAGATTTTTTTTTTCAAGTGTGTCCAGCGCTTCCAGCCTCCTTTTTTATGTCCTCCAGCTGTAACCCATGCTGAAGATTCATAGACTCACCGCCTTATTGTTCCCCTATTGACTGATCCTTAAAAAGGACTCCTGATATGAACAATTCAAATTAAGTTAAGAAAGGTAGCATCTCATCCAGAGTCATTTGAATCTTATAACTTGCAACCTATTGCAACCCAGAGAGGCTGTCTCCTAATAAAAACAAGGCAAATGAGAGCCAGTAAAGGCCCTCCCTTAAAACTGCTTGGGTGTCCATCATTCAGAGATAAAGATAAAGCAATAGTCTGCATATCCAATTCTCTTTCACATCTACACCCATATCTTATCTCCTCCAGACATAAAATGGAAGCAATGCTGGAAGACAGTAAGCCTTGGTGCCTTATGCCTCAGGAGTATTATAGGTGAGCACAAGTTTCTCTCCAGTTTATGACTATCAATGAAAACCACTGAAACTTCAAGTAGAAAAAGAACAATGCAAAGATTATTCTGATAATAAAGATTAAAATTTAGTTTGTTTCCTACTTTATTCATAGCATGCTTTAAGGGCTTTTTTGTTTTAAAACTATAATTTACATCATTTGATGATATTAATTGCAGGAACTCATTTAAAGAATTTTTTTCCTTTTTCTCATGTATTCACAAGGCACACATATTAAGAAATTATCCTACATTAAATATTTCCTTTGAGGATTAATGCTATTAAATATAGTAGTGAGCCTATCATTTTAAATAGTTCCTCATTTTTATTTTAACACTTGTGTAAAGTATATAACATATAATATTATATACTATTATTCTGAGGAAATGAAATAGGTGTCTTCTGTATCAGTGCTTTCATTTTACAAAACTAGAAATTGTATTGATCCTATGCCCTGAGACAGATAAAAATGTAGCACAAAGTAGTTCCTCTTTGGTTCATTGTCTATGGTGAATAGATTAGAAATCTTATACTAATACTAAACTTACATTACTTTTATTAATACTAATAATAACATTAACTATCCTTTTAGTCCTCATATCAATAGACAGAAGTCAGAAGTCATAGGTGGTAATCAGAATTTACTAGTGCCAATTCAAACAACATTTAATGTTTGTGATCATTATAAATCACATTTTATATATATATATATATATATATATATATATATTACTGTTACTATGAGTATTTTCATTTTGAGGACATTAGACTTTTCCTGAGCACATAGTTTCCTTTTATTATAAAAACACACATTATACACTAATTAGTTGCTAAATTTCTGCTTCTCTCTAATGTCAATGAGAAAATCACAAGATAAATTTTCACCAATTTATTCACAATACTGTAGTTCTTAAAACAATGTTTACATTTATTACTTGCATAATTTATAATACTTTGCAAAAGATATTAAAGACTAACATAATATCCTTCAATGCCAAAAGAGGGTAACAGGTACACTTGATACTATCACACAAGAGCTACAACAGCAAATATCACTGAACTCCCATAAACAATTTATTTCATTAAAATGTTCCCTTATATTACCATGATGGACCAATTTAATCAGTTCAGAGACAAGACAGTTTTGCTCAAAAAAAAAAAAAAATCTTTTTCTTATCACTTTAGAGTATGGCCTTGAAGCTCTGAGCAATGACAAACAGGTTATTTTTCTCAGTGAGACGCATTCCTTGTGACAGTTTTTGACAAACAACGTCAGGATAAGTAGGTTTGCAGGAGCGACACTGAGGAATGATAGTGGGCTCAGTGTAGCCTTCTGAGCAATTACCTGATCCCAATTAAATTGTGCTGGCACTGAATATTCAAAACGACAGGATAGAAATTGACCTTCATTGTCCATCATTATCTGGAAGCGAAACCCCTGCCACTCTGTTACATAATTACCATCAAAGCAAAATTCATATCAGTTGCTAAGCTTCATAAATGGTTCCATTTCTTAGCAAAGAAAATCAGACAAAATTATTGCTTTGTTTTGTTTACCACCATATTACAATATAACAAAGTAGTGAATGAATGTTCATTTCCAAACTTAAATTACCTATGACTTTAATTACATATTTCTCTCTCTTTCTCTTTCTCTCTCTCTTCCCCCACCTCTCTTCCTTTTGAGATTTATTTTTAAAAGAATCTTTGATTTGCAATGACATATTCTTCAAATATGCTTCTTGAACAGTAGTTTTCTTTTGTGCAGATAAATCATCTCAGCAGTTTGGCTTCTAAAGAATTCTTTAACTCAAATTTAAGGAGTAATTTTTCAAAAGAGGTACATTTCATGGAATGTTTTTGATAAGTTTTTCTCCCTTTTATAAAATAGCAAACTGTTAGTCCTAGAAGACAGCTACTGACAATAGAAAGAGACTTTCGTTTGCTTAAGGAGCAGGGTTAGCATTTATAATATCATGGGAGCCTGGTTTCTCTTTTGTATCTCTACTGCACACTGTCTTGCATTTAAATGAATGCTTAAATTCTAAGTAATTGTTTTGACCATTTGAAAAGTCCTTTTGTTCAAAGCGCTGAGATATTTGGTCAATTTCAATTTGTTCCTGTAATTAATTATATATGTAGATTGCTCATGAATTTGCCATCAACAGTGTATTTTCTAATAAACAGAAGAAAAACAGAAACAAGGCTTCATGGAACCAATGTCCTTTCTGCTCAAATATTACAGACAGGGGAATGCTCCTCTATTGTCAAGAATGAATTCAGTGCCTGAAAAACTTTCCAAGTGAAATTACTGGAGACATACAGTTGAGGACCTTTGACTCTAATTTTTTTGAAATGATTATAATAAAATAAATTCAGGTTGTTAGATATTGTGTTTGCTACTGAACTATATAAAACTAACAATCAGTGACAAAGATGTGGGAAAACGATGTGCATCAAGTAATATACACAAAATTGACAATCGGGGAAATAAGAACTAACTTTTAACTGTGTGTGGGTGGGATTGGGTGGGTGGACTGAGGAAATGCCAGGCAATGTTCTAAGTCTTTCACATACATTAGAGATTTAATACTGACACTAAAGATTCCATTTGGCACTATTAGTATGCCTTATTAGTGAATCTGTTTCACAAATGAGAACTGCAGCACAAATGGGTTAAGCTCTTTACCCAGTGTTATGCAGCTAATAAGTGACCACCATGGCTTTCAGACTGAGCTGCTTGGTTCTATAGCTGGGTTTTTGATCACTATACAATAGTTCTGAAAATTGCTTTTTTTTACATTCAATAAAAATACAGCCAGATCAAGGCTGATCTTACGCACAGGAGCTTTTCTATAATATATCACATTATTGAAGAAATGCTGGCAAGAGGCTTTTCTCCCAAATTGTTTTCTTTACCTTTTGTTTTGTTTTGTTTTTTTAAAGTGGCAGAAGTAGGATTTTATTTTTATTTTTATTTTATTTTTTTTAATGAGAACTTTGTATTTATTCTTTTTTTTAAATTAATTTATTATTATTATACTTTAAGTTGTAGGGTACATGTGCATAACGTGCAGGTTTGTTACATATGTATACTTGTGCCATGTTGCTGTGCTGCACCCATCAACTCGTCATTTACATCAGGTATAACTCCCAATGCAATCCCTCCCCCCTCCCCCCTCCCCATGATAGGCCCCGGTGTGTGGTGTTCCCCTTCCTGAGTCCAAGTGATCTCATTGTTCAGTTCCCACCTATGAGTGAGAACATGCGGTGTTTGGTTTTCTGTTCTTGTGATAGTTTGCTAAGAATGATGGTTTCCAGCTGCATCCATGTCCCTACAAAGGATGCAAAGTCATCCTTTTTTATGGCTGCATAGTATTCCATGGTGTATATGTGCCACATTTTCTTAATCCAATCTGTCACTGATGGACATTTGGGTTGATTCCAAGTCTTTGCTATTGTGAATAGTGCTGCAATAAACATACGTGTGCATGTGTCTTTATAGCAGCATAATTTATAATCCTTTGGGTATATACCCAGTAATGGGATGGCTGGGTCATATGGTACATCTAGTTCTAGATCCTTGAGGAATCGCCATACTGTTTTCCATAATGGTTGAACTAGTTTACAATCCCACCAACAGTGTAAAAGTGTTCCTATTTCTCCACATCCTCTCCAGCACCTGTTGTTTCCTGACTTTTTAATGATCGCCATTCTAACTGGTGTGAGATGGTATCTCATTGTGGTTTTGATTTGCATTTCTCTGATGGCCAGTGATGATGAGCATTTTTTCATGTGTCATTCTTAAAAGCAATACTTAGAACTGTATCTGGCACATAATAGGTACTCAATAAAAAAAACTGTTAAATGATTGAATAATTCATTATATATTATTTTTATGCATTAGTTTGCCTTAGTATCATCATAATACCTTGGTATATGAAATCCTATTTTTTGAGACAAGTGCAGCAAGAATAGCAGTAGAATACTGAATAGGGCAGGGAACTTGGTGTGCCAGTGTGTGTAATTCTCACTTACCTAGGACTGTCCAGGTGCCCAATATTACTCAAAACCTAAACATGTAAGTAGCTAAATCAATGTTTCAGCAAAATCTTCCAGTGAGCGTGTTTAAAAATGTAGATTCCAGGACACACCTACAGGCATTCTGATTTGCTAGATCTGTGATGGGGCCCAAAAATTTGTATCTTCAAGAGTCACAAGTAAGTTTAATGGAGTTCACTGGTAGACTATTAAAAAATAAGTTAAACTTTTTTATTTTGAAATACTTATAGAATTGCATGCAGTTGTAGGAGATAATACAGAGAGATTCCATTCCACGTACCCTTTACCCAATTTTTTTCTGGTGGTAACCTCTTACAAAACCATAATATGATATCACAACCAGGATACTGACATTGACAGAGTCCATCAATGTTAGATAGGCTGTATTTTGAAAACTGATCTAATAATCACTAATGAAGTGGTTCTCAGCCCTGGATGCATATTAGAATCACCTTGAGAGCTTTATAAGAAATTGTACACACCCGGACCTGGATCAATCAAGTCAGAGGCACTGATTGGGTAGCCTACCCACTCCCCATCTCGCAATGATTGTGCAGATGGGTTAAGAGCTCCTGCTATATTGTGACACTTGGTCCTTCCTTGCTAGTTTCAGAGGAGAGGCCAGGTTTGTAAGCTGAAACTCACCCCATGTACTAAGAGTGAAGACAACCAAGTAAATCTTCATCTTAGAAATTTATGCTTTGCCCCGTTTTCAAGATTTAAGAAGTGCCCCTAACTAGAAGTCTAGAAACAGAGTCATTTAAGTTGTTACGGTGATAAGTAACTGGCCACTACCCCAAGGGAAATGATAGATTTCTCATCAAACACTATATAAAGACCATTGTCTCAATATAAAGGGCCTAGCAATAATTTTGGCATAGCCTCTTTTGTAATTATCTGTCAATTATTCTACTGCTGGGTAGAAAATAACCCTTTTTGAAAATATTTAAATGTGATCATCGAATTCCTCAATCATTTTATATTTTAGGAAAGTAAGCTTTTATTCATTGTGCCACATATATTTCAAGCTGTGTGCATAATATGGCACCTAGCATTTGCAATCAAGACAATCAAGGCCTACAGTTAATAAAATATTATTTCCACCATAATTTTTAGTAACAATATTGTTTTCCAAGTAGGAACTACTACAAGTGCTTTTCTTTTGGTATTTTGCAATATAGCTACCATACATTACATACTGCATAAATATGGTGGCAGTGTTGGCCCGATTAGATAATCGCAGTGATTTCTAATAAATTCCAGAAATCTCTAAGAAAAAGAACTATGGTACAGATGAAGGCAGCTCTGTATTTGAGTATTTGAGTATTTGTACTATCAATAATAACCATTTTGAAAAGGCAGTGCTGTCATTAACTGCAAAGGCCAACCTTAAATCTGTGAAATGTCATAATTATTTTTTCAAGCTACATGTCAAATATTGAAATCCCAACAGCTTAAAAGACCTTACAACAACCACGTGTATAGCCATTAAATTACAGTACCGATTAAAACGATAATGACAACAATTACACCTTTAATGTCTGAGGGTAATATAAATGAAGCTAGGTGGTTTTCTAAAATGCCACATCTTCAAAATAAGTCATGACTCACTGAATCCCAATTAACTCTTCATGACATTACTGTCCAATGTAATTATATTTCTTTACTCTCCTTTAGTTTATCTCTGGTCTCTAGGGTTTAGTTGTTAAAATAACTCAAAGATGGACACTTTGTTTCTATTAACCCCAGAATACATTTCCATGGTGCGGGTAATTCTCAGGCTGTTTAACCTTTGCATAAGCACAAGAGGAAACATGGGTGGTTTGCACTCTCAATAATAAGTAACAGTAACTATTTCAGAACAACGTGACACTCGTTTTTGTTTCTTTTCATTTCCTTAGGAATAATGGCAAATACTTGACATTTGTGAAATGAATGAGAGGAAATTTGTTTTTTTGTTTTTTTGGTTTTTTTTGAGAGGAGTTTTGCTCTTGTTGCACAGGCTGGAGTGCAATGGCATGATCTCGGCTCACTGCAACCTCCACCTCCAGGGCTCAAGCAATTCTCCTGCCTTAGCCTCCCAAGTAGCTCGGATTACAGGCACATACCACCATACCCAGACAATTTTTGTAATTTTTTAGTAGAGATGGGGTTTCACCATGTTGGTCAGGCTGGTCTTGAACTCCTGACCTCAAATGATCCAGCTGCCTCAGCCTCCCAAAGTGCTGGGATTACAGGCATGAGTCACCGTGCCTGGCCTGTATTTCCGTTTTCAGTTTTCTTTCTTTCCTTCCTCCTTTCATTCCCTCTCCTTTCTTTCCCCTCTTCTATTTTCTTTCCCTGTCTTGCCATATTTTGTAATGTAATTCTCATATGTTTGTCAAAATCTCTTAAATTGGAAGACAGGAAAGTCTCTGGCCAGTATCAACCTTAAACATGTTTAATTAATTTGGAAAGTTTCTTATGAACACAAGTATTTCCACCAGAAGAAAGGATGAAACAATGGTAGATTAAAACTTCAGTATTTCTTTGCGCCTTAGAGGGAATGTCTACTTGATGAATAGCTAGATATTTGTGAAAGAGATAGGCAAATAAAATAAATAATAATATATGATCCATTATTGGGGTTACTGGTTCCACTGCTTTCTCCATTTGTTTTATTAATAAAAATGATTGAATTTTTTCACTCCCTTCTGCCATCTTCCATGGCTATACATATTGAGAAAAGAAAGTTCTTTGTTTTTGACCCTCTTCCTCCTCCTTCTATAAGATGCTAATTAAAAAAAAATTAAAATTGGAAAGTTTCATCATTAAAGAAACATTTTTTGAGAAGCCCTAACCTTTCCTACATATATTGGTGACAAACAGTTTGTCCATTTGATATGAGTTGTTAACAACAATTATGAATGTACATTATTATATTTTTTTCTAATTGACTCTACATGTTAATAACTTTGATGTAGTTAGGAAAAAACTCTGTTTCCATTAGTTTTATTGCTGTAATATTTTAAACAGTTGAAGGACAGGCTAGAAACTACTTGACTTTTTGTTTTGTTTCTAATTATTTACCTAAAACATGTATCACTTGAGTCACATACCGTAGTTAAATTACTTTCTTTTTTTTTTTTTTTTTGAGACAGAGTCTTGCTCTGTCACCCAGGCTGGGGTGCAGTGGCCGGATCTCAGCTCACTGCAAGCTCCGCCTCCCGGGTTTAGACCATTCTCCTGCCTCAGCCTCCCGAGTAGCTGGGACTACAGGCGCCCGCCACCTCGCCCGGCTAGTTTTTTGTATTTTTTAGTAGAGACGGGGTTTCACCGTGTTAGCCAGGATGGTCTCGATCTCCTGACCTCGTGATCTGCCCGTCTCGGCCTCCCAAAGTGCTGGGATTACAGGCTTGAGCCACCGCGCCCGGCCGTTAAATTACTTTCTGTTTCTCTTTAGATACATGCAGTCACAGCAGCCAATCAAATGTTGCTTAACCCTTGGATTATTTGCCTTCTTGATACGATTTGCATGATTGGAAATTGGATAGAAGAAATTTCGTGGAGGAACAGAAGAGAAAGATATAGCTCCTACATTTCTTAGCACTTCTCAGTAGTTTATGAACTCCTTGTCAAATATTTGGCTGGGATGTCAAAAAATAATAATTCTATTGGCATGGCTGGAGAGGTAAGAGTCAAAATGAACCTGAAGCTTAAACTTCAAGAGATTATAATTTTATGAGCTATGCAACTGCCTGTCTTTTCTCTTCTTTTTTGTATATACTTAAAAATATTAATTAATTTATTTTGGCTGTTAGTTTTCTAGGCCTGCGGTAGCAAAGAACCACAAACTACGTGGCTTAAAACAACAGACATGTATTGTCTCAGAGTTCTGGAGGTTAGGAGTCCAAAATCAAGGTGTTGGCAGAACCATGATCCCTTTGAAACATGTAGGGGAATCCTTCCCTGCCTCTTCTTAGCTTTTGGTGCTCTGTCAGCAATCCTTGGCATTCCTTGGCTTGCGGCTGCAGCACTCAGTCACTGGCTCCATTACCCAATGGTGTTCTCTATGTGTCTGGGTGTCTCTTCTTATAAGGACACTAATCATATTGAATTAGGGCCCACCCTACACCAGCATAACCTCACCTTAACTAATTACATCTCTAATGTCCTTATTTCCAAATAAAGTAACATTCTGAGGTACTTACCGGGGGTTAGGATTTCAACATATCTTTTTGGAAGAATATATCGAATCCATAACAGATTATAAAAGTGATATATGTGGCCGGACACAGTGGCTCACGCCTGTAATCCCAGCAGTTTGGGAGGCCGAGGCGAGTGGATCACCTGAGGTTGGGAGTTGGAGACCAGACTGACCAACATGGTGAAACCCTGTCTCTATTAAAACTACAACAGGCCAGGTGTGGTGGTTCACGCCTGTAATCCCCGCACTTTGGGAGGCCAAGGCGGGTGGATCACAAGGTCAGGAGATCAAGACCATCCTGCTTAACATGGTGAAACCCTGTCTCTACTAAAAAATACAAAAAATTAGCCAGGCGTGCTGGTGGGTGCCTGTAATCCCAGCTACTCAGGAGGCTGAGACAGGAGAATGGCTTGAACCTGGGAGGCAGAGGTTCCAGTGAGCCAAGATAGTGCCATTGCACTCCAGCCTGAGCGACAAGAGTGAAACTCTGTCTCAAAAAAAAAAAAAAAAAAAAAGTGATATATGCTTATTTAGAATAATTCAAATAATACAATAATCTGCAAAATACAAAAATAAAGTTACCCACCCTTACTTCTTCCCTAATTCCTGGAAATAATCATTGTTAAAAATCTGTGTATACTTCCCAATTTTCCCATATACAAACATATAGATGAACTAAGTGTATAGATCTATGTATATATTAAAGATAATTAACAACTTACATACATCTCTCCAAGTTTCATATCATGAATATCTTTCTATTTCAATATATTAGGAGATAATAATGATTGGCATTTACTGAGAGTCAAATACACACTAGGTCTTTATTACCTGCTTTCCACAAATAAATGTATTTAATCTTTATAACAGCCCTATGAGGTAGGTACAATTTCAGACAACATTTCACAGACCAGTAAAGAAAGGAACAGAGAGGTTAAAGTAACTTGTCCAAAACCATACAGTTAATAAGTGGTAGAAGTGAGATTTGATCCCATTGACTGATGCTAAAGCCTGTGATCTTAACCGCTATACTATATTATCCACATGGCATTTCATTTTATAGTTGTTTCTCATTGAAAGAACTTAAAAATAATAGAGACATTCACATCTGTCACTTTATGATGTTACTCACAGAAGATTACCATTTGTACTCTTCCTAAAGTAAACGATACATTCAGATGTTAAACACATCGTTGGCTGTCAATTATCCCTGGGGTAATTACCTGTTTCCAGATAATTTTATGTATTTAATATCTGTGGTTTAACTTACTTATTATTCAACATTTAATGAGCACTTCTTTGGACTGATAATCTTACCACAGAGTAGAAAATAATACACTACATTTTTTGTTCTCAAAGTATTGACGGGAGAGAAAACTATGTAAACAATAATTGAAAAATAATATTAGAGGTGTATTGGGAGTATGAAGAAGGGAGTAACCAACTTCAGGGTGGGTTTGTTGGGAAATATTGAAAAACTGAGGTCTTGATAAGTCACACGAGTCTTCAATAATCCTGAGCAGGTGTTGTCAGGTGGATGGGGGTAAAGGAAGGTGGGGTTGGTGGGTGTGGTCGATTCTGAAATGACTCCTCATAATCCCAACCTCCTAATAGTTGCATCTTTGTGTAATTCCAACTTGTTCAGAGTGGGCTAAACCTAGTGGCCTACACAATAGAAAATGGCAAAGATGATGGGATATCACTTTAATGATTAGGTTATGTAAGATTGTGAACTTCATCTTGCTAAAAGACTCTCTCTACTGTTGGCTTTGATGAAGCAGCTGCCATACTTATGAGGCAGCTGCCTATAGAGAAGCCATGGTAGTAAGAACTAAAAGAGGCCTCTGGCCAACAGCTAGTTAGGACTGAAAGCTTTGAGAAATTAAATTCTGCCAACAACCACTGAGTGAATATAGAAGCAGATCCTTCCCCAGTTGAGCCTTCAGATGAGACTGTAGTCCTGACTGACACCTTTATTGCAGTCTGTGAGACACTCTGAAGCAAAGGACCCAGCATGGCTATGCCCAGGTTTCTAACCTACAGAAACTGTGAAATAATACATGTGTATTGTTTTAAGCCATTAAATTGGTGCTAATTTGTTATGTAACAATAGATAGCTGATGCAGTGTGTTTTATAAGCAGTGAGAATTGTGTAAAACACATGTGTCCATGCACATACACATCATGCTCATGCACATAGGTGTGAAACATCCTGCTATGCCTTGGTAGCACAGTATAGCTGAAACTTAGAGCACAAAGGTGACCGAGCTAAAGGAGGCTGGAAAGGAGGCTCAATATATGACCACAAAGGATACTTATGTCAAGTTAGTATGTTTGGACTTTAGGTAGTCTTGTATTGTTGAAGGCTCTTGTGGTTAATCATTTCTGTGTATTAAAAAACACACTTGTGAAGATGGATTATAGATGTGCAAGAATTCAGGCAGGGAGTCTTTTGGAATGGTGATAATGGACAGGTAACAGGAACATGAGTCAGGGTAGTGGGGAAAGAAGACCCAGGATAGAGTTTTGAGTAGTATTTCAGTTCACTCATCAGATTTTAATGGATGGGACTGTGAGGGAGGATAACGGCCAGCAATTTTGCTACATGACTATAAGAATTTTGGAGTCATATATTATGAAAAGTCAGTTTTGAATGATAGATAATGAGATCAATTTATCCAGGATGAATGTGAGTTATCAGTGGGAGATTTCTCCTAGTGTGCTGATACGGGCTTGAAGGTCAAGAAAAAGATCTTACCTAAAGAATATATGAAAAGCAGTAAACACACTTGAAGGAGTAGAATTTATCAGAACAGCAAGTAAAATGAAAAGCAAAGACAACGCATGACAAATCACAGGATTCAAATATGTAATGGAGGAACAAAATACAGAGGACCAGCCAAAGAGACAGCAAAGGAATAGAGAAAAAGTTGAAGAACAGAGAGGGAAGTAGGTACAGCATCTCAAGAGGACAGCTGTCAACAGTATTAAATGCTTTTGAGAAGCCATACATGATTAGCACTGCATAGTATTCATTAACTTCAGTGAGTTCAGTGATAATTTAGCTACCTTCTTATACGTTTCCTTAAAGTTGCACAGTTATTTCAGCATTGTTGAAAATTCTAATACCTTAGGATTGTGATAAGACTAATCATTCTAAATGATTTCTCCCCTCCCACCCCCAGGTCATGAATATTATTATTAAGGGTCAGTTCTGGTACCAATCATTGGGCCTGGAATAAATAACGTCATTCCATGCTGGGAAATGGCCTTATTCTTCTGATAGCTTGACAAGTGTTTAATCATCCTTACACCATGCAGAGCCAGAAATAATTATTTGATTTACATGAAGTCTATAAGTGATATTAGATAACAAATAATTCTCAGTGGGAGTGAAATATGGTAGGTCTTTTAGTAGCTAAATATTATAGGTTGTCACACAAAAGGCTGTCCTTTGTTGAAACAATACCACAAAAGTTAATTTTAGTAAATCAAATTCCAAGCTGGTTATTTGAATAGAAAAGGAAGTCATTGAGATGGATTCAGGTAATTAAATGTTGGGTGAGTATATGCCTACATCAGTTTTCCATGTCGGGTAGGCCATTTATTTTTAGATGACATGAACTCAAGTACCTGTTTATTAGGAATGATGACAAATAAATAATGAAGCAAGTGCCTCTGAGAAACACCTACTCGAGTGAGGTAGTAACAATATTGAAATTATTTTATGTATTTTTGACTGATAATTAAATTAACTTTCACGAGTCCCATCATTTTACTTACCAGTCATTTAACTTGCACAGAATGTTTTGGACATGTTAAGCCAATCTACCTGGAATTACCTGATTTTAGTTAACTTATCAATCTACTCTACTATGTCATAAAACACACACTTTGATTTAGACAAGGTATCTCTCTCTTTACAGAATCTCATTTTATAAACTCCAACCTTACAGGGAATAGATTAATGATGCTAAGGAAAAATATATTGAACACATTGATAGTCTTGATTATGTCTTTTAACTCATATGTTTGAGACCATAGGGTAAAGCTAGCTGCTTGGTTTTCAGTTATTTTACTTACATAGGATAAAAGAATAAGTGGCTCAATTTTAGAGTGATTAATTTTATTAACTCTCCTCTGTACCATTTCTAAACCAACTGGAGGAAAAATTGCAATTAAGGTAGAATATCTGGGGATGTAAAATAAACTCTCAGATGTGAAAGGACCACATCACCAAGGTTACTCAGGAAAGCATTGATTTAATATTCAAATAATACATGAATGCTCATCTCCTTTCATTCAAGTATTCTCAAAGGAATTAGCACTATTGAAGGAGAATCTTACCTATTTAAGGAAGTGGATTTGATGACTTCCCTCAGTTAACTTTCTAATGTTTATCAATTCTTTTTTTTTTTGAGACAGTCTCGCCTTGTCACCCAGGCTGGAGTGCAGTGGCGCAATCTCGGCTCACTGCAACCTCCACATTCCAGGGTCAAGGGATTCTCCTGCCTCAGCCTCCTGAGTAGCTGGGACTACAGGCGCACACCACCATGCTCTACTAATTTTTGCATTTTTAGTAGAGACAGGGTTTCACCATGTTGGCCAGGATGGTCTCTATCTCCTGACCTTGTGATCCACCTGCCTTGGCCTCCCCAAGTGCTGGGATTACAGGCGTGAGCCCCTGCGCCCGGCCTATCAAGCCTTAATCTGCAATATTTTTGATATCTAAATCCAGCAGTGTTTATTTACAATAAAAGTACATTAAAAATTTTACATCTGTGGGACCATATATATATATATATATATATGATAGATAGACACAGATATAGGTAGTTGCATTTTTTCATGTTTTTTTGAGAGACAAGGTCTCACTCTGTTGTCCAGGCTGGAGTACAGCTGTGTGATCATAGCTCACTACAACCTGAAACTCCTGGGTTTAAGTGATCCACCTGCCTCAGCCTCCCAAGTAGATAGGACTACAGGTGTGAACCACCATACCCAGGTAATTAAAAAATAATTTGGTAGAAATGGGTCTCACTATGTTACCCAGGCTGGTCTCAAACTCCTGGCCTCAAGTGATCTTCCCGCCTCGATCTCCCAAAACACTGGGATTACAGGTTTGGGCCACCACACCCAGCATCCATTTTTCCGTATTTTTGAAGTTACATGCCTAAAAGTAAAATCACTTGTTAGAAGGCTTAATTTTTATTTGAGAACATGTATTTATGTTATTATAAAATATATGTCCTTCCTCAGGTATTATGGTACATTGTCTTTTAAATGGATAAGAACAGATACTACACTTGATCTTAGCCAAAAGGCCAAGAAGCCATTAAATTGTCTTTTAAAGGATAACTACCATATTCAGTAGTAAATTTATACATATAGTTGTTTTCCACATTGTTTTTGCAAGAACATCAGAAATTCAGTAATGATAAGCATTTATTTATTTTGGTTAGTATGTGATAATTATTTAATGGCTGTCTCCACTGTAGACTGAACATTTTAGAAGGAATTATACCTAATTTATTTACAGCTGTATCAATATTTTGTGACCACATAGTAGGCTTTTAGTCCATATTTGTTGAAATATTAACTAGGATCTAGTTTTAGATTATCACTTGCTCTGATATAATCCACATATTCATGTTCTATTTCATATGTGTACATATATGTATATATGTGTGTATATGTATATTAATTTCAGAACAAAGCAAGCATTTGACCTTTTAATATAAAAATAACAAGAGACTAGAGTTGAGGAGATCAACTACTTTAACTCTTCATGTATAGCTTTTAGCAAACATTGGATTTCTGCTGATTCAGAGTTATTGTTTGAGAACCAATTCTCAATTTATGGATGATGCTTAGTAACCTACTCTCGATCAGCTTTTCTTATCCTTTTTTTCAATGAGATACCTGAGATAAATGGCAGGCACATATGTTTCGTTCCATGGCTATAACTGCATGAGCTAGACTGTGGCTCTAATTCTATCACTCTTCGTCATGAAAAATAGCATTTATCAGATTGTAAAAATCTTAGGGTGATGTAATAATAGAATATATCTACGTAGATTCTAATTGGTTAACAACTAAGTTGTTCACAAAAATGAACTTTAATTATTTTTACCAAATTAGAAATGCCTCATCATTACACTTGTAGGGGTATCAATACCTAAGGAGGGAAAGACCTACTGACATAATGAAATACTGTGTATTCCTTTGAAAGTTTAAAACATGTATCCTATATGAGGCTCATAATCTTTATTTCCTAGTTTGGCCATTAATAAATATCTGTAATGACTAACAATGATTTTTTTCTCAAAATTATACCATAGCTATTCATATTATAAATTTAACCTGAAAATTAAATATCTTTTGATACGCAACTCAATGTAAGTACTTACTCACAATTATTTGTTTCCTAAACATTGGTTCTTGATATGTAAAGTGAAAAACAGCCATGACTACAAAGTCATGGACTATTTTCTGAAGAAAAAGTGGAAAATAGGACAGAGGATACAAATATGAAGCATCTTATGTCTAATCAATTTACCATCTGCTTCTTAATGTTTCATGTTCTTGTGTTACCCAGCTTTTCTTAAAATAGAAACAAAAAGTTTTCTAAGAAGGAAAAGATAACTTCAAAGGGAAAGTGACACATAAGGGAGGCTCTTTGGGTAAGGAGATGGAGAATTGAGGTGTCACAAGGAAATAATGGAATGATTGCCTCCTCTGAGAAGATTCTGGATGTGCTCAGGAAGAAGTGCAGTTACCAGAAAACTAAACCAAGCCACCAGTGAAGGGCAGAAAAGAGAAAGTGCAACACTCCAGAGTTAAGAAGAGGGTCCATATATCAGGAAATAAGGGTCAGGATAGAAGCCCAGTGGCTTTGGAGATTAGAAGATTCCACATACCCCCACATAAAAGTGTTAGAAGGAACACTCACTATTCCCAAATAGCTTTCAAGAGACTGGAACATCATAGGGTCTCTGCCACCACATAGAATTTTCCAAATTAATATTAGCACATGATGTTTTCTGTTAACCACGACACTTCCTAAACATTGTATTGAATGGTTTTAACAAAGAAAGTCTGGCTATCTGAGAGCTGCATAAAGTTTGAAACCAAGTGATCCCTTCTGATTGAAATTTTATTGGTGGTGGTGGTGCTGATGTCTTGTTTTGTTTGTTTTCTTTCATCATGGACATTTACAACACAAAAGATTGTATATAGTATGCATGATTTGGAGGCTTCAGTGAGAGCATTTTAATTTTTAAAATTACTGAACTTTTCAACATAAAAATTGCTTATTTAACTCATACCTCATTTCAAAGGGAGTTTATATAATTTATGTGAAAGGAATACATTTAGACCAATCATTATTCAAACAGCTTAAGAATATTTAGAATAAATGATTTCTTTTGTCTATATAATGTTTATATAATGTTTCAGTTCCATACTACACTTTAAAAATGGTGACAAAAATTTAAAGCCAATATATTTCATTGGCAGCTTAAGTTGTACTTTGACCTGGCTAGGGAGTCAGTATAATGCTAAGAGTAAGTTTAACAGTATCCTCTAATGGATCCCACAAAATAGGCCCAAATCCTATTTGATGGCCTACAAGGCGACTCCTAGTCTGGGCTCCATCTCCCTTTACAATTTCATTGCAATGCTGCTTCTTGCTTGCCCTCCAATTTAGCAACTCAAACTTTGGGTAATTTCCCATCAATTTATTCTCCCTTTCATTTCCTCCTAATTTTGCTCACTATATGTCCTTTGTTTAAATTCTCTTTCTATTCTTTCTTTAAATGATGAAGTCATTTTTATATTTTAGATTTTAACAAAAATATCAATTTGTCTCCAGACTTTTCTTAAATGACTCTGAAGGAAAACAGAAAGGCAGTATGGCCTGGGGGCCAAAAACCTAGGTTTTGAACCCATATTTCCTGAGTTAAAATCTTAGCTCCACTGCCAACTAGCCCCATGGGGCTTTGGATAAGATGCATTATATCTTAGAGTCTAAAAATATGGAAGTAATATCCATTCCCTCTCACTCTGTTAGTACGTTTAAAGCACCTTAAAGGAGAATGTGACCCACAGTAATTATTCAGTTAAGATTAGCTGTGATAATTATTACTTCCCAAAGAAAAATTAATGGCATCATCAACTGTGTCTCCATATACTAATTGCATAGCTCTACTATTGTACATTTTATTGGATTAGAGTTCAGTATGTTCATCCAGCCTTCTTACTAGGTTTAAATTCTATTGTGTGTTTCCAGAAAGTTTTTGGGACCTGGAAAATGTTTGATGATCAAATGTGCTTTTCGAATGATCTGTCCATTATACTAGTTGCCATCGATGATGTCTTTTTATGGAAAAAAGGAACAAGGATATCTTCATGAAGGTTGGAGGCATTCACCACATACTCTGGAATATACTTGGCATTATGAACAGTGAAACTAATGGCATGTAATCTACACATTCTGTTACAGTTGTTGTTTCTGGCTTCAGAAGCGTCCCAACAGCACATGACAGTAATGAAATCATGGAGGTAGTAGAGACAAGAATTAGTCTTTAGTAATCATATCTTAATATGTTAAATTGTAAAATCTAACATTAAAATATCCATGAAGTCTCTTAAGATTAGGGGGAAAAAACCAAGCTCTGTAGTACTAGCATTTGAAATGGCCTAATTTGTTTTGTAAGTTGCCGCATCTGCCAGTGAAGTCAAATGTGGAGATGAAGGCTTGCAATAAGATAACTAGTCACAATTGCTCTTATAAATGTCTCCTATATCATACAAAATAGCTTGTAAAATATCATACAAAATATCATACAAAATAGCTTACTCTTATAAATGTCTCCTGTATCATACAAAATAGCTTATGAATTGATTTAATTTACTATTTTTTCTTAAAGCCACTTTTTCCTCTTTTTTACAATTAGAAGTGATTAAGAAAGTATTGGGAAGACCAAAGCATTTCTATACTTTTCATCCATTTAGTTCCAATTTCCAAAAGATAACCTAGACCTCAAGGGACAGATGGCTCTCCAAAAATCTGTTTACGTGGAATTTGTGTTGAAATGAAGTCATTTCAGGATGACTCCATTGTAACTTCGTAGTCTTCCTAATGAGCTGGCACACTGCACTAGGGAGATAGCTGCTAGAAAGCTCAGGGTGTTCAATAAGAGCCCTCTTGATAAATAAATAAATACGCATTATTTATGCCATCATGGACACGCCAATGGAAAAATCGTATTTTCAATTTTATTGGCAAAGTATTTGGAATTTACTTTTAATTGGCATGAAATATTATTGTTGTATAAAACATTTATATTCACCATAACAACATATTTATCATATCAGACTCACATCTAATTAAGGCTGTCTCGGCTTCGGAAATTCACAATGGAGTAAGAGCAAAGAGCGCATAGCCATCCAAACAGCCCAGTAGCCAGAGCATCAAGCTGTTCGAGTCCCTTCATCACCTCTCAATTCTGAAACAGCTACATAATTAAAGCCAATATTATGTGCTTGATTATCCAGTGGGTTCTATCCTGAATTACCTCAATTCAGTTCAGCCTTTATGTGTGGAGTCTGATCATATGGCTATTTCAACCATTATTTATTGAGGGCCTATTATGTTTCACTTGCTGGCCTGGTGCTTTGGCTATAATCACTGGAAAAGATCAGCCTAATAGTTTACTGTTGTTTTTTTAAATATAGGGTTTCATGATTAGTAAAGTATGAGCTTTCAGCTGGGTGCAGCAGCTCACGCCTGTAATTCCAGCACTTTGGAAGGCCAAGACTGGTAGACCACTTGAGGCCAGTAGTTCAAGACCAGCCTGGCCAACAGGGCAAAACCCCATCTCTATAAAAAATACAAAAATTAGCCAGGCATGGTGGCACATGCCTGTAATGCCAGCTACTTAGGAGGCTGAGGCATGAGAATCACTTGAACTCAGGAGTCAGAGGTTGCAATGAGCTGAGATCGTGCCACTGCACTCCAGTCTAGGTGACAGAGTGAGAATTTGTCTCAAAAAAAAAAAAAAAATGAGCTTTTTCCTGGACTGTCTGCTACTAAATGTTTCACAAAGAGAGTCATTCAATATATTATCAAATATCTTATGAAACCTCAAAACACCCAGGAATATTTTTTGGTAATTCTTTGGCTTCTTTTCCTTACAAGTTTTGAATTCCTTTACAGCAACTTGCTTCACACATACGCATAGAGAAAAATTCTTTTTCTTGCAAAGAAATGACTCATTCAGAAAATTATTCATTAAATTATGCTTATTATCAAATTTCTAAGTTATTTCCTTATAATAAAATTATTTCCCTAAATGATACATTTTGCTAATGTATTAATATTTCAAAAGATTTTTCTGCACTTAGCCAAAAATTCTTAAAATTTATTATTATAATTTCTCAGCAAATTATTACAGTTTGAAGAATAGAAGCATTTTAACAGTATGCTATTTAGAAATTTACATACTGCTAGTTAATTCCACAAGTGCCAAAATATGCCACCATTATTAATATTTCTCTTATTTGAGGAACTCAGATTACAAAGATAAAACGTGAATTAAGAAACATAAAATTGTCTCTTGACAATTGTACTAATATGATGTAAAATAATAAGCTAGGAATTTTGATGTCTAAAAATAATGTTTATCTTAGCAATGACTGTGTATGTATAGAAAAAAATCATGAAGAACATGGCAGTTTTAAGTGCAGAGAACGAAGATAACTTGATAGTGACCATATGTATAGAAAAAAATCATGAAGAACATGGCAGTTTTACATGCGGAGAATGAAAATAACTTGATAGTGACCAAAACCTACATTGGTATGGTAGACAGCAGAGACTCGACTTTAAAGCACACATTTTAAATGAGGTCTATATTCCTCATCAGCAGTATACTTTTATATATAGGAGTGAAGGCCAAAGCTATTTAAAAATTAAAGAATAGGGCTGGGTATGTTGGCTCATGCCTGTAATCCCAGTACTTTGGGAGGCCGAGGTGGGTGGATCACCTGAGGTCAGGAGTTCGAGACCAGCCTGGCCAACATGGTGAAACCCCGTCTCTACTAAAAATACAAAAATTAGACGGGCGGGTTGGTGGGTGCCTGTAATCCCAGCTACTTGGGAGGCTGAGACAGAAGAATCGCTTGAACCCAGGAGGCAGAGGTTGCAGTGAGCCAAGACTGAGCCATTGCACTCCAGCCTGGGCAAGAAGAGCTAAACTCCATCTCACACACACACACACAAAATAAATAAAATTAAATTAAGGAATAAAGAGAAGGGTCATTTTTGCCCCTGCAAAGACTGGATACTTCTTGTCTTACCTTCCTGAATTTATTACTGTCATGTACTCTTGAGACACTTCTAAACATGCTTACTCTCAGATGTCATACCCAGAATTCCCTTTATGATAATGATTTTCAGAAAATAAGATGACTTTCACGGGATTGGACTTGGAGGAGTTAATGTATTCCTAGCATCTAGTATTTGTGATATTTAATGATAGCACCCTATTTATCATGAGGAATTTTCTGCAGCCAAGAATCCATCACCGAATACTTACCCTATGCTGTTAAGGTTTTTAAAAGGAAATGGATTCAATATCATTCTCTATTTAGTCTCCTTCATATGAATGGTAGAGTCATGATGCTCTCGTCTTTAGCTCTATTTAAGAATTTAATGACATCTCATGGTAATGCTAATGTGATAATTTCTGGCTTTCTTTTCCTACTAGAGATTTCCCTAATAACATCTATATTTTTATAGTTACTTTGATTTCTGGTCAATAATTTCAAATTTCATGCTAACTTTATTCTGTTGCATTGGTTTGCACCTCAATGACCATTGTATTCCCCATTTTCAATTTATTTCTATCACAAATTATTTCTTTCAAGAAATATTGTCAGATTTGAAAATTTTAAAAAACGAGTCATTTTTAATCACTGAATATGTTGAGGTAAAGCAGCTTTTATTTATTATATAATTGAAATTACTTACATGATTAAGCTTTGCTGAGTTGAAGAAATCTGCACTGGCCAATTCAATCAGCCTGACCAGAAATGGTGAAAAACTGAACAGTGAATCAATCACACATGTACTTTTTTCTAGCTTCTTAGTTCAACTATGATTTTATAAATGATAATTACCCAGCAAATATAAACATGAATCAAGGAATATTTTCTAAATGTTATAGTTAAAACAAAGGAGATCCTTAAGGTGTTCACTTTGAAAGTGGACCAAAATATAAAAACAATTGTAAATAGGGACAAAGGCTTAGAGGTATGCAGAGAGAGTAATGGCAGATAATTCTATTCTAAGTTGCTATTTTCACATCCATTTACGCCTGGTCTTTGTAGTTCTTTTTCCTTCTAGAATGGATGCAAATTATTTAAAGGGTCTTTGGACTTTTTTGCATCATACTTAACAACATTGTCACAAGGAGAAAAAGAAACAATAGCACTCCTCCAAAACATCATCCTGAGTTTCAACAGAAAACATACAAGAAGTGTTATTGCTTCCTTAAGCTAATACCCATACATTTTTTCTAATTAGTGAAGGTTATACTCCGGTTCAGCTTATTGCAAACAAACACAATTGTTGGAAAAATCAATAATGCTGAACAACAACAAAAAATACTAAGGCAGTGATAGCGCTGCTTGATGACAAAATGTATGGAATGTCTGTGCTTACAATGTTGTTCATTCATTCATGTATTTGCAGTAATGAGAAAAGCTCTATTACCTTTCAGAAACAAGAACTTAAGCACTGGTTCCTTCTTCCTCAGTGTGCTATTTGTATGTGTGTGCTTGTAGGCAATCTGCTCCAATGGAAAATTAATGCTAACCTCATATAATAGCATGAAGGCAAGCTAGGTATTACGAACAAAGTTAAAAAGAGAAAGACCTTGTCTGGGTGCAGTGGCTCATGCCTGTAATCCCAGCACTTTGGGAGGCCAAGACAGAAAGATCACGAGGTCAGGAGATAGAGACCATTCTGGCCAACATGGTGAAACCCCATCTCTACTAAAAATACAAAAATTAGCTGGGCATGGTGGTGTGTGCCTGTAATCCCAGCTACTTGGGAGGCTGAGGAGGAGAATCACTAGAACTAGGGAGTCGGAGGTTGCAGTGAGCTGAGATCATGCCACTGCACTCCAGCCTGGTGACAGAGCGAGGCTCTGTCTCAAAAAAATAAAAATGAAAAAAGAGAAAGACCTTTTATCTCATCAATTGCTTTTCCTAAAGTAAATTACATTAGAAGACAGCAGCATTATATTTGCCCATAGTTTAATATTAAGAAGCTTCTACTTGCAAAGTTGACCAAAAACATAATAATGATTGTAGTACTCTTTTATGACCCCAAACACATTACGAAGCATTGTGTGTATAGATATGATTTATATATAAATTTATTATATATAATTAATATAGAACTTCGTGATATATTAATTATATGTAAAATTTTTAATTATAAGAGTTTCATGTATAATTTAAACTAATAAACATGCATTTATGTTAATATACATTATATTAATATGTAATATGTAAATAGTATATAAACACATATCATATTAGTTTATATTATCTTCAATACTGTCATATTATATAAGTATTAATTATATATGCCATATATAAATGTATTTATAAAATTATCATGTATAAGTGCCATTTTTACACACTTTCTTTTTTTTAAATTTTTTTTATTTTTTTTATTATTATACTTTAAGTTCTAGGGTACATGTGCATAACGTGCAGGTTTGTTACATATGTATACTTGTGCCATGTTGCTGTGCTGCACCCATCAACTCGTCAGCACCCTTCAACTCGTCATTTACATCAGGTATAACTCCCAATGCAATCCCTCCCCGCTCCCCCTTCCCCATGATAGGCCCCGGTGTGTGATGTTCCCCTTCCCGAGTCCAAGTGATCTCATTGTTCAGTTCCCACCTATGAGTGAGAACATGCGGTGTTTGGTTTTCTGTTCTTGTGATAGTTTGCTAAGAATGATGGTTTCCACCTGCATCCATGTCCCTACAAAGGACACAAAGTCATCCTTTTTTATGGCTGCATAGTATTCCATGGTGTATATGTGCCACATTTTCTTAATCCAGTCTGTCACTGATGGACATTTGGGTTGATTCCAAGTCTTTGCTATTGTGAATAGTGCCGCAATAAACATACGTGTGCATGTGTCTTTATAGCAGCATGATTTATAATCCTTTGGGTATATACCCAGTAATGAGATGGCTGGGTCATATGGTACATCTAGTTCTAGATCCTTGAAGAATCGCCATACTGTTTTCCATAATGGTTGAACTAGTTTACAATCCCACCAACAGTGTAAAAGCGTTCCTATTTCTCCACATCCTCTCCAGCACCTGTTGTTTCCTGACTTTTGAATGATCGCCATTCTAACTGGTGTGAGATGGTATCTCATTGTGGTTTTGATTTGCATTTCTCTGATGGCCAGTGATGATGAGCATTTTTTCATGTGTCTGTTGGCTGTATGAATGTCTTCTTTTGAGAAAAGTCTGTTCATATCCTTTGCCCACTTTTTGATGGGATTGTTTTTTTCTTGTAAATTTGTTTGAGTTCTTTGTAGGTTCTGGATATTAGCCCTTTGTCAGATGAGTAGATTGCAAAAATTTTCTCCCATTCTGTAGGTTGCCTGTTCACTCTGATGGTAGTTTCTTTTGCAGTGCAGAAGCTCTTTAGTTTAATGAGATCCCATTGGTCAATTTTGGCTTTTGCTGCCGTTGCTTTTGGTGTTTTAGACATGAACTCTTTGCCCATGCCTATGTCCTGAATGGTACTACCTAGGTTTTCCTCTAGTGTTTTTATGGTATTAGGTCTAACATTTAAGTCTCTAATCCATCTTGAATTAATTTTCGTATAAAGAGTAAGGAAAAGATCCAGTTTCAGCTTTCTACTTATGGCTAGCCAATTTTCCCAGCACCATTTATTAAATAGGGAATCCTTTCCCCATTTCTTGTTTCTCTCAGGTTTGTCAAAGATCAGATGGCTGTAGATGTGTGGTATTATTTCTGAGGACTCTGTTCTGTTCCATTGGTCTGTATCTCTGTTTTGGTACCAGTACCATGCTGTTTTGGTTACTGTAGCCTTGTAGTATAGTTTGAAGTCAGGTAGTGTGATGCCTCCAGCTTTGTTCTTTTGACTTAGGATTGTCTTGGAGATGCGGGCTCTTTTTTGGTTCCATATGAACTTTAAAGCAGTTTTTTCCAATTCTGTGAAGAAACTCGTTGGTAGCTTGATGGGGATGGCATTGAATCTATAAATAACCTTGGGCAGTATGGCCATTTTCACGATATTGATTCTTCCTATCCATGAGCATGGCATGTTCTTCCATTTGTTTGTGTCCTCTTTTATTTCACTGAGCAGTGGTTTGTAGTTCTCCTTGAAGAGGTCCTTTACATCCCTTGTAAGTTGGATTCCTAGGTATTTGATTCTCTTTGAAGCAATTGTGAATGGAAGTTCATTCATGATTTGGCTCTCTGTTTGTCTGTTACTGGTGTAGAAGAATGCTTGTGATTTTTGCACATTAATTTTGTATCCTGAGACTTTGCTGAAGTTGCTTATCAGCTTAAGGAGATTTTGGGCTGAGACAATGGGGTTTTCTAAAGATACAATCATGTCATCTGCAAAGAGGGACAATTTGACTTCTTCTTTTCCTAACTGAATACCCTTGATTTCTTTCTCTTGCCTGATTGCCCTAGCCAGAACTTCCAACACTATGTTGAATAGGAGTGGTGAGAGAGGGCATCCCTGTCTTGTGCCAGTTTTCAAAGGGAATTTTTCCAGTTTTTGCCCATTCGGTATGATATTGGCTGTGGGTTTGTCATAAATAGCTCTTATTATTTTGAGGTACGTTCCATCAATACCGAATTTATTGAGCGTTTTTACATGAAGGGCTGTTGAATTGTGTCAAAAGCCTTTTCTGCATCTATTGAGATAATCATGTGGTTCTTGTCTTTGGTTCTGTTTATATGCTGGATTATGTTTATTGATTTGCGAATGTTGAACCAGCCTTGCATCCCAGGGATGAAGCCCACTTGATCATGGTGGATAAGCTTTTTGATGTGCTGCTGAATCCGGTTTGCCAGTATTTTATTGAGGATTTTTGCATCGATGTTCATCAGGGATATTGGTCTAAAATTCTCTTTTTTTGTTGTGTCTCTGCCAGGCTTTGGTATCAGGATGATGTTGGCCTCATAAAATGAGTTAGGGAGGATTCCCTCTTTTTCTATTGATTGGAATAGTTTCAGAAGGAATGGTACCAGCTCCTCCTTGTACCTCTGGTAGAATTCAGCTGTGAATCCATCTGATCCTGGACTTTTTTTGGTTGGTAGGCTATTAATTATTGCCTCAATTTCAGAGCCTGCTATTGGTCTATTCAACTTCTTCCTGGTTTAGTCTTGGAAGAGTGTACGTGTCCAGGAAATTATCCATTTCTTCTAGATTTTCTAGTTTATTTGTGTAGAGGTGTTTATACTATTCTCTGATGGTAGTTTGTATTTCTGTGGGGTTGGTGGTGATATCCCCTTTATCATTTTTTATTGCGTCTATTTGATTCTTCTCTCTTTTCTTCTTTATTAGTCTTGCTAGCGGTCTGTCAATTTTGTTGATCTTTTCAAAAAACCAACTCCTGGATTCATTGATTTTTTGGAGGGATTTTGTGTCTCCATCTCCTTTAGTTCTGCTCTGATCTTAGTTATTTCTTGCCTTCTGCTAGGTTTTGAATGTGTTTGCTCTTGCTTCTCTAGTTCTTGTAATTGTGATGTTAGAGTGTCAATTTTAGATCTTTCCAGCTTTCTCTTGTGGGCATTTAGTGCTATAAATTTCCCTCTACACACTGCTTTAAATGTGTCCCAGAGATTCTGGTATGTTGTATGTTTGTTGTCATTGGTTTCAAAGAACACCTTTATTTCTGCCTTCATTTCGTTATGTACCCAGTAGTCATTCAGGAGCAGGTTGTTCAGTTTCCATGTAGTTGAGCGGTTTCGATTGAGTTTCTTAGTCCTGAGTTCTAGTTTGATTGCACTGTGGTCTGAGAGACAGTTTGTTACAATTTCTGTTCTTGTACATTTGCTGAGGAGTGCTTTACTTCCAATTATGTGGTCAATTTTGGAATAAGTGCGATGTGGTGCTGAGAAGAATGTATATTCTGTTGATTTGGGGTGGAGAGTTCTATAGATGTCTATTAGGTCTGCTTGCTGCAGAGCTGAGTTCAATTCCTGGGTATCCTTGTTAACTTTCTGTCTCGTTGATCTGTCTAATGTTGACAGTGGGGTGTTGAAGTCTCCCATTATTATTGTATGGGAGTCTAAGTCTCTTTGTAAGTCTCTAAGGACTTGCTTTATGAATCTGGGTGCTCCAGTACTGGGTGCATATATATTTAGGATAGTTAGCTCTTCCTGTTGAATTGATCCTTTTACCATTATGCAATGGCCTTCTTTGTCTCTTTTGATCTTTGATGGTTTAAAGTCTGTTTTATCAGAGACTAGGATTGCAACCCCTGCTTTTTTTTGTTCTCCATTTGCTTGGTAAATCTTCCTCCATCCCTTTATTTTGAGCCTATGTATGTCTCTGCGTGTGAGATGGGTCTCCTGAATACAGCAGACTGATGGGTCTTGACTCTTTATCCAGTTTGCCAGTCTGTGTCTTTTAATTGGAGCATTTAGTCCATTTACTTTTAAGGTTAAGATTGTTATGTGTGAACTTGATCCTGCCATTATGATATTAACTGGTTATTTTGCTCGTTAGTTGATGCAGTTTCTTCCTAGCCTCGATGGTCTTTACATTTTGGCATGTTTTTGCAATGGCTGGTACCGGTTGTTCCTTTCCATGTTTAGTGCTTCCTTCAGGGTCTCTTGTAAGGCAGGCCTAGTGGTGACAAAATCTCTAAGCATTTGCTTATCTGTAAAGGATTTTATTTCTCCTTCCCTGATGAAACTTAGTTTGGCTGGATATGAAATTCTGGGTTTAAAATTCTTTTCTTTAAGAATGTTGAATATTGGCCCCCACTCTCTTCTGGCTTGTAGAGTTTCTGCCGAGAGATCTGCTGTGAGTCTGATGGGCTTCCCTTTGTGGGTAACCCAACCTTTCTCTCTGGCTGCCCTTAAGATTTTTTCCTTCATTTCAACTTTGGTGAATCTGGCAATTATGTGTCTTGGAGTTGCTCTTCTCGAGGAGTATCTTTGTGGCGTTCTCTGTATTTCCTCGATTTGAATGTTGGCCTGCCCTACTAGGTTGGGGAAGTTCTCCTGGATGATATCCTGAAGAGTGTTTTCCAACTTGGTTCCATTTTCCCCCTCACTTTCAGGCACCCCAATCAGACG